>NC_081422.1:52481673-52761673 GCF_949786415.1 Peromyscus eremicus
CTCCCTAAATTTGGGGATTGCAGGAGTGCTATTACCGTGTTCGATTGAATAAAAATTTGACTTATTTTTTATGTGTATGAGTGTTCTGCCTGTATGTATGTCTGCACCATGTGGGTGCCTGGTGCCTGAGTAGGATAGAAGATGGTGTCAGATCCCTTGGGACTGGCATTACAGCTGCAAGCCACCCTAGGGGTGCTCGGATTGAATCCAGGTCCTCTTAACTGCTGAGCCATCTCTCCTGCCCATGTTTAACTTTATGCTTAGACCCAACCCAAGGCTTCTTGGCAAGCATTCTACCAACTGAGCTACATTTCCAGACCCTCTGTATGTTGGTTGTTGTTGTTTCAGACAAGGTCTCATTCTAGTGTAAGTGGGTCTGGAATTCACTCTACAGCTCAGGCTGGTCCTGAACTCACACCAATCCTCCTGCCTTGGGCTCCCAAGTGCTGGAATTATGGTGTTCTCAGCCAAGAGACAGGAGTCTGTTAGTCGTGGGAGTTTAACCATAATAACCGAACAGCACAGATGAGTAGCTCCAACAGCAGACACTTGTTTTTTCAGTTTGACGCTGGAACCAATACCAAGGTGTGGGCAGGACTGGCTCATCCTGAGGCTTGACTTCTTGGCTTGAAGGTGGCCATCTCCCTGATGTCTACACATGGGCATCCCAAATCTTCTTAGGACATCAGTTACTGGACTAAAGCCCACACCCACATCCCCCTTTTACCCCATAGGCTCCTTAGAGGGCGTATCCAAATGTCACTTTAAGAGATATTAAGAGTTTGGATGGGACATGTGGATTTGGGGCTGGAGGCAGGGTGATAACATGACTGTCATGTGTCACAGTGCTAGATGGCAGAGGCGTGCACAGCTTTTGACCACTTGGAGAGTCGAAAGGAGAATTGTTGTTTGTGGGGGTGGCATTCAGTGTTGGTCATGAGATTCCTCTCAGGGAGGTAGTTTTGATCCCAATTGTGGTAACTGGGGTGGGGTAGTCTCATCATGAGGTGATCTGCTTGCAAGATTCCATTCTTGGAATCTCGACACCATAGAAATTCCTCTTATCTTGGTGTTTTCAGCCTCAAGGAGAAGAGATAGCACAGGCAGACTCCAGACTGATTGACCTTGTGTACCAGCTTTTATAGATGTTCTTTGAGTGATCAGATGATGTTTTTTGAGCAGTGTTGAGCAAGAATCTGACTCAGAATTGAAGGTTGCAAAAAGACAATAATGTGGATGGAGATAGTGAGGGTCAGCTCCTGGGCGGATTCTCCACCCCACCTCCCTTGAAAGATGCCAAACTTTTATCCTAGGTTCTGTTGCCCTTTGGGCAACTGAAGAGTTTGTTTTTAGGCTCTGTGACACTGTGAGGTATATCATGATCGTCTTTTCTTTTTAGGTGAATAGTGGCACAGAGAGATGAGTCTGAGGCACACAGCTAGTAGAGGGAATGGACTACCTTGTTTGACAACTATCCCTGGGTATCTACTCCGTAGCAGGCCTCGGAGGCTCTGAGATAAACACACATGTGATCGATGTGTTCTAGGACTCCGTATATGCTTTGTGGGTAGGCAAAGGAATTTGAGGAGGAGGAGGAGGAGGAGGAGGAGGAGGAGGAGGAGGAGGAGGAGGAACTGCCAATGTCCGCAGCTCTGTGTAGCTAGGGCACTGGCCATGTATTGAAGAGGTTGTAGGAGAGATGCTAGGGTGGCTGCAGGCAGGTGTTCATGGGTCAGGCTGGAGCCTCTGGCTCTCATTAAGGTTACATTGTTTTGCATCAACTGCAGCAAAGATGGAGAACAGATCTGTGGTCTGGTTTCAGGGTGGTTGAGTCTTATTTTCTACTGCTGGGATGAATGCTGAGGTTCAGCCTGCTATTGGTGAATGGGTGGTTGTTGACAGTCACGTGGGTGGATAAACTTTTTTTGTTTTATTTCATGGTTTTTTTTTTTTGTTTGTTTTTTTCAAGACAGGGTTTCTCTGTGTAGTTTTGTTGCTTGTCCTGGATCTCGCTCTGTAGACCAGGCTGGCCTCGAACTCAGAGAGCCGCCTGCCTCTGCCTCCCAAAGTGTTGGGATTAAAGGCCTGGGCCACTACACCCTTGACATGGATGGACAAACCTTACAGAGGTATACATGTGGTTTCTGGAAGCCTCTGGAGCCTGCTAGAAGGGGACATTGGCTGTGTAGCTGACATTCTATTGGTTAGGAGGTGAATGAGAGCTGGTGACATGCAGGATGAAGGCAGAGGCAAATCCTGCTCTGAATTCCCTTCCTTGGCATTAGCTATTTTTTGAGACAGTGTGTCAGGTAGCCCAGGCTGGCCTTGAACTTGTGTAGCTGAGGACGACATTGAAATCCTGTCTCCCAAATGTACTAACATACACAGTTTATATGGTGCTGGGGATTGAACTCCAGACCTTGTGCGTGTTAGGCAAGCAGTCTACTATTGACAACATCACAAGCTCCCTACCTGGACGCCGAGAAAACCTTCTTAAACGCGGGCCTTTCGAAGGTTTTGCAAATGGTCTTGGATATGGGGACGGGGTTGAGAGTAAAAGAGAGAGTTCTTTAATGTGGGTGATAGACATTGAGGTGCCTTAAAGTGACGGGCCTTCCTGGCTTTTGCAACCCGTGTGTTCCTGCCAGACATCCATGACCCTGCAGTGGAACCTTTATGAGATGGCACACAACTTGAAGGTACAGGAGAAGTTGCGGGCAGAGGTTCTGGCTGCCCGGCGCCAGGCCCAGGGAGACATGGCCAAGATGGTGCAGTTGGTCCCACTCCTAAAAGCCAGCATCAAGGAGACACTGAGGCAAGCCCAGTATACCCATGCCTTCCCACCCCCAGGCCCCGGGGAAGGGTTCCAAGGATGGGCTAGTGGAGTAAGGAGTTTGGAAGAGGCAGTAAGACTGGGGACCTAGAGCTAGATCCAGGTCCTGCCTTAGTTTCTCCCTGGGGTGCTGTAGTGGGGAGCTGAAATGCCCAGCTGGTGTGGGAGCCAGGGTGGGGGACATGTCTGGGACTATCTATCTCTGAGGGTTCTCTTTCTGCAGACTCCACCCCATCTCCGTGACCTTGCAGAGATATCTTGCGAATGACCTGGTACTTCGTAATTACAGGATTCCTGCCAAGGTAAGACTAAGGGGCTCTGCCAGTCAGATGGCGGGAAGGGAGCAGGCTTCAATTCCAGGCAGATGGTGGTGACGGGGGCTCCTACCTGAGCCTTTCTTCCTGATGCTGGGGTGCACTGATGGAGCACCCAGATGCAGCGGTCTCAGTTTGTGTGAACAGCAATGGTGGTGGGCATGGGGGGGGGTGAGGAATGAATGCTGGAGTCCAGGGTTACAAGATTAGCCTGACTGTATTTCTGGGTTGAGAGTGAGGCAAGGGTTGAGAAAAGCATAGGAAAACCCCATGGGTTATTCCTTGTTTTGTGTCTTCAGCCTTATCAATGCTTACAGAGTGGCAGGACCCTTGTTTGAAGCTACAGTGGGCAGAAGGCCCTGCCCTGTCCTGTTTTGGGTAGCTGGGCAGCCAGGCTTGGAGTCAGGGTTCCAAGGAAGCTGGGGCTAGGCTGCACTCAGGACAGTGGGGAGCTGGAACTGCTCAGGTTTTTTTTGCCTTGCTCCTAGATGTTGGTGCAGGTGGCTAACTATGCCATGGGCCGAGAACCCAGCGTCTTCCCCAACCCAAACAAGTATGACCCAACTCGTTGGCTGGAAAAAAGCAAAAATATCACCCACTTCCGTAACTTGGGCTTTGGCTGGGGTGTTCGACAGTGTCTGGGACGGCGGATTGCAGAGTTGGAAATGACCATCTTCCTAATCAATGTGAGTGGGGGCTCTGGGACATGTCAGCACCCTGGGGTTTCCATGGCCCCAATGAAGTCATCAACCCTCCTCCTTCCATCTCAGAATCCAGGGAGTTCAGGACCAGGGCTCATCCATCTCCCACAACTCTCAGCTGCCTCCTCATTTGGATGAACCCACTTATTACCCATTGACATCCCCTGAGCATCTATCTGTCCCCACTCAGGAGGTGAGGTGGGAGAGATTGCTCAACAGACTACTTGTTAAGGTCAAAGCCATGGAACAGAGCATGCAGGGCCCATTTAGACACAGCGAGAGGCTGAATAGTTCATGGCATGTTCTTTAGATCATACTCAACAGATCGATCCCACACCTAAAGATGTCAAGTGTATGTGACCTAAGGGAGACAAATTCTCCTTTCCATTTTCCAAGTCTACCTCCTTCTTCTTCAGGTGCTGGAGAACTTCAGAATCGAAGTCCAAAGTTTCCATGATGTAGGGACCAAGTTCAACCTCATCCTGGTGCCTGAGAAGCCCATCTTGTTCAACTTCCAGCCTCTCAAGCAAGACCTGGGCACAACCATGATCAAATAGGATGGCACCATCTGAACTGCAGGCTGGAGTCGCATGGGGAGATGGCCCAATGGGGGCCTTTGGGCAGGTGTATCTGTATTTCCAGAAACACCTGCTCCTTTTGGGTGGTTCTCAGCCACCTGCCTCGGTTAGCTGGGCCCTCCTTTCCTTCACCCTCTCTCCTTCTTTACTTAACCATAAAGTTAATAAACAGATGAACTCTGGGGAGTGTTTTCATTCCTTTCAGAGGCCTAAGGCATTCATTACTCCCATGGAGATTAACCCTGATCCCTGGTCAACAGTGGGATGAGGAGCATTTAGAAAGACGAGAAGCTGTTATACAGCCCAACTGTGACCCCCACACATACCATCATTCAGGAGCTAGCAGAATTTATTCTAAGACTGCCAAGTGATCCAAATGAGGTGTATTAGGAGAGGCTAGTACCATCAGGCCAGCAGTTACCAAAATGGACCCAGGGAGCTCTGCTGTGAGAATAGAGTGGCCAGAGAGATGTGGGTAATTTCTGTCCTCCGGGGTGGAACCGCATGGAAGGTGGGGGTGGTGTGGGGTTCTGCTTGGCTGATTGCAGTAGCGGCCCCTTGTGGGGTTGTAAGGACTTTGTTCTAAGGCTCCTTCATCTTGGGCATGGCCATGGCCAAGGCCTGTGGTGAAACATCAAGTTAGTGAGAGGCTGAAGTGAGGTGATGGGGCCTGAAGACAGAAGGCCAATAGGCTTCCCACCCTTTGCCACCCATCCTGTGGGCACACCCCAGGTCTATTTTCTTGCTACAGGGGGATGTATTCTAAGAGTGCAGGATGGGGTCTAGCTGAGAATTTGGTTTATATGACGTCTGTCCCTGTCCAGGTGTATCAAGTCCCTCTGGTTCTATAGCTTGCCATGAGCAGGTGCCAGATTCTTGCAGCCCTTGGCTCCCCAAGTCTAAGTCCTATAGATAAGTGTTGAGGCTAGGCCATCTCAGAACAGCAGCCAAGCTGACTTGGTCTTTTCTAGGAAGGATGAAGGTTCTGGGTCCACTCTTGAGCCTTTTGCTCCTCCCTAGTCCATGACCCTCCTCCCATGTCTCTGTCCTTCATGCTGCCTTTCTCTCCTCTCAAAACTGAGTCAGAAATGTCAGTGTGCAAAGGTCCTCTTTGCCAAGACAGAGAGCTCTGCATGGGATCGATGAAGAATCTGGAGTTCAGAGAGTTTTCCAGTCACCCAGAGTCACCCAAAATGCTCATGGCCAGAACCCAGGAGAGCTGGGACCCCAGCCCTCATAACTTCCTGCCTCTGACTACATTTGTACACCACATCATCAGTTCTGCCAGCCAGCATGGGATATTCGAGTGGTGTCACAGGAAGGCTTCAAGTCTTTCTGTTCCCAGGAGACTCTGAAGACCTAAGCCTGAGTAAAAGGATATCAGAAAGGACAAGGTGTTGGGGAATGAGGGGAAACATGGCCTCTCTCCTGTCTTGCATAGAACTTGGCTTCAGGCACCTTATTTCTGGTCTCCATGGTCCCTCTCCTCAGCACTCTCCGGGGATCATCATAGCTTTGGCTTCCCAGGTCAGGCAGTAGGTACAAGGCGGTCCCAGAGAGTCCAGGACCCAAGCTGGGTGTGAAAAGAGCAGCTGATTCATTGCTAGCTGCCCTGCTTCAGGAAAGAGACAAATGCTTATTGAGTTATAGCATTTACTAAAGACATCTTTGGGGTGGGGATGACTCCCCAGCACATGGGGAAGGAGGCCAGCTCCAGGCTCAGGTCTTCTGGGGGTTAGAGGTCTCCATCTGGGAGTTTGAGAGTCTGTTGAGCTTCATGTCTGAGCTGGGCAGTGAGGGTTCCAGTTTGGAGGACTGCTGGGGATCCTTGGCCACTCCAGCATTCTGTGACATATAATATATAGGACAGATAAGCACATCTCTGTTCCCAGGGTACACTGCCTCAGGGCATCTTGCCTGGCAAGTCATGCTTCTGAGGGTCCAAACCCAGTAAGTAGGCTGTGGCGTCTGAATAACTTTGGAGCCCATTCTATCACTGCAGGTGATGCCCAATTTCTCTGGGTCCCTAGGACTAGATAACCTTGCAGAGGTAGTCCTATGCTCCCTGGAAGCCTTCAGGTTCTGACTTGTAGGGGGTAGGGTAGCCTTGGTTGCAAAGTGCTGATAGACAGAAAATAGGAGAATCAGAATCTTTTGCCGTAGGATATGAAGTCCCCAGGGCTGGGCTTGTGGGGGGCTGCTGTGGGTGATCTGCTTATTCCTGGGAAGTAGGCAATGTGAATCTACCCCCAGTATTGATGTCATCTAGGAAGGAAGCTAAACAGAAATCTATTATACTAGAAATTGGGTGGGAAGAGGTACAAGGTATTCTGCCCTTGTGTGATGCCAGAGTAGAGCCAGAACACTTTAGAAATGCCTGTGTAGGCCATTTCTCACCCATAGTTATCTCCTCTTTGAGGTTCAGGACAACCAACAGGAAACGGGACATGCTGGCAGGCATTCCTATCCCTTCAGCTGAGTGAATGGATGTCACTTGAGTATCCAGTTTGCTGACAGTAGGGACCTCAGCTCAAGACTTCGGATTCTTAGCTTAAGATCTATCCCCCAAGTTATTCTGAGGGCCCAGAGATTTGGGGGTGGGATGGCTTCTAGCCTACCACCTGGATCCCCAGGAACTTCCGTGTCAGGGTCACTCACAGGCTGGTCTATGATAATGGAGTTTGATGGGTGTCCAAAGCCATGTTGTTGCTCCTGAAGCCGTATGGCCAAGTTTTGCTTCTCTTGTGCCCAGCGGCGTGCTGAGTCCTCCAGCTGTGGACATGGAGAGGGGCGTTTAGAAAACCAGCTGTCAGCCCAGCTCCTCCTCCAGAGCTGGGACAAACAGAGTTTGGGCCTGTCCTCTGGGAAAATGCAAAACTCTGGCAGCAGGAGAGGTGAGGGGCCAAACAGGCAGCCTAAGACACAGACAGATCTTGGCCGTCCGTATGGAGGCCACACTGGGCCTTCATTCACTCTGGTCACAGACTAAGGCTGACCTGGTTACATAATGGGCCCTAATTCTGTAGTCACATACTGAGCCTTGACCCTACTTGTGTACTAAGCCTTGCTCCTGGCCAGAGGCTGAACAGTGAGCCTGGTCCAGCCCGACCAAACCCAGCATCTCACCTACCTGGTTTTCCAGGGACAAGATCCGATTCTGAGCTTGTTCTAGCTTGGTGAGGAGGTTAAACTTGTCTGAAGTACCACCAAGGAGATCCTGTGGGAGCAGACACTCATGAGAGCTGAGGAAGCACAAGGTACTGTAGGAAAAACCAGCCAGGTATGGGCTTCACACTCAGCTGCAGATACAGAGCCTCACTCTAGGGCCAGGGCCTCTTTCTTAAGGTCTGCACAGGGCTTGATGTGCAATTTCCCCATGTTAGGAGAATCTGATGTTTAAAAAAAATTTTTTTTTTTTTTAGGTGGAATCATATATATTCCAGGCTGGTCTTGAACTCACTATGTAATGAGAATAACCTTGGCTTCTGATCTTCCTGCCTCGATCTCCAGAGTGCCGGGGTTACAGCCATGCACAGGTTTATGCAGTACTGGGGATCGAACACAGGGCTTCATATATGCTAGACGAGCACTCTATCAGCTGAGCTACACCCCCAACTCACACCTAATGTTTCAACATACCAACTGCTTATGTAAAATGCACTAACGAGCTGCCTTTAATACCCAGAAGGTGGTTGAGCTGGGAGTCTTTCTGTAGATGAAGGCTCAGTAAAACAAAGAATGCCCATCTTTTTCATGCTTTACCACTCTGCCCATGCACTGGGACACTCCAAACAGAACTAACTTCCTGGAGGATGAGGACCACTCACCTGTGTCCTCTTGCCACCAAAACTCCAAATACTGACTTTGGGTTTGTGATCAGCAGGGGCACTTGAAAGAGCCTAGGCAGTGGAGTAGCCCCCGGGACACCCACCTGCGCTGGCAAGGTCTCTGTGCACTTGGAGTGGCCTGGGCCTTTTGTGTCTCGTAGCCTCTCTGCCAAGTCTCCACCTGCTCCCAACTCCCTGGGATCCACCTGGGATGGGGAAAAGGGCTCTCCAAGGCTGAACCAACCCCAGAAGGTTCTGAGAGGCCCACGGTGGGAGGAGGGTGTCCAGCTGGGAGCAAGCCAGGTGGCAGGTGGAGTCAGGGTTCAGGGGTCAAGGGTGAGCCAGGGCCTTGCTCTCTCCCAGGGTGCTAGATGAGGGCAAGACATTCATCTTAGGAACACAAGGTCAAGGAATGCAAAGTGTGAGTGTGAGTGTTTCCAGTGGCCCTGGGGGCTGGGAAGCCCAGACTCTGGGCTGGATCTTCAACCTGGCCCATGCTGGGGGTGATTGTGGGGTACATGCTGACCAGCGGTGGCAGGCTCGAGCCAGGCCCATGTTGGCAGCTCTTACCGGCAAGGCCTGCTGCTGCAGAATGATGGGGGCTGACTGCTGGCGGTTCTTTTCCAGCTCTGCCCGCAGCCTCGTGTTTTCTGCCAGCAACATGGAGTAAAGATCAACAGCCACGTTCTCTCCCGTGGGGCCCATGTGAATGCCAGAGGCTGTGAACGCGGGGAAGGCTGTGAACATGGCCACAGGTGCCGGTGAGGTGGGTTTTCTTGCCCCCAAGGCCCCATTTGCCCCAGCGTTTTGCCCTATTCTGCTCCCAAGCTAACAACGGCTCCCTTTTGCGAGTGGAGTCAGGTCCACATCCCTCAGGCTGTGTTCCCAGGCTGTTTGGAATCTTCATTGTTTCCCCTGTGTTCCTCCCTACTCACTCATCCTTGTGTTTGTCTCTCTGGTCACTCTCTGGTCCTTGGACCTGGTTGTTGCCCTCCATAGACTCTAGCCCATACTCCAGGTGACTTAAGGAGCCCTGAGACTTCCACTGTTTTCTGAAAACTTTCAGGCCCCCAGTGCCTAGCCGTCTGTGAAGACTGAGCCCAGGCATACAGAGATACTTGGGGAGTCTCCACATGGCCAGGGAGATGACTGATCTGATACGGTGTCATCTTGGTCTTTCCTGCCTATCAGAGCTGTCTTTGATTGACAGTTGTGGATGGCTGTGGCTTACACCAATGGTTTTGTCTTTTTGCTTTGTGGAGGCAGAACAGAAAAGATGCCGGAAGGTGAGGAAGCTGAGGACTTGGGTATTGTGGCCTAGAAAGGAAGGGAAATCCCTCTCTGCTCCTGCGGTTCATGGGGCCTCAACCCTAGAGGTCTGGTCTCTTCCTCCTTGGCTCACACAGTGTCCTTGTGTCCTCAGGGGCTTCCTGGCAGAAGGAGGGCTCTGAGCACGTGGGCAGCTCTTAGTACTCCTCTACCTAAGAGAAGGGAGGAGTAATACTCTCCGGCTCACAGACACAGTAGAGCACTGCCCCCTCTCTGAAAGTTCTTGTGAAGCTGGGGGGCTCCAGGATGAGACAAAAAGCCGGAACGTCATTTACTCTGAGATCTGCCTGGGGGAGCAGGTCCGCCCACGTTGGGATTCCCCTGTGGCCTGTTTGCTGCTGGTGCTGGCTCCTTCTTCTCCCGGAGCCTTTCTTCCAACACTTGCTCCATCTTCTCAATCACCTGGTGACAGAGACCAAGGCTGGCCTGGCCTGGGAGCTCCACAGCCTCTAGGCTGCAGCCCCTCCTCTGCAGACGACCCCAGGACCTACCTTCTCCTGGTGCCGTACAGTGTCCTCCAGGGCCTTCATCTTCTGCAGCTTGTCCTGGTACCGCTTCAGCTGTGCAGCCTGGGGCTGCTGGGCCTGGTACAGAAGCAGCAACTCCTTCTCTCGATCATTCTTCTGCAGGGTGGAGGTGAATGGGTACCTGGGAGTTACCCCAGCCACAAGGGCACATGTGGGATCCTGCCGAACCCCGCACCTGCCGGCCAGTTTCCCCCGCCACTGTGTGCTTTTTTTTCTGCTCCGGAATATTTCTCTGGCCTTTGCTCGGCCACACTGTCCCTCTGGCCCTTGGCTCACCCGAATCAGCTCATTCTGCAGGTGCTGCACCCTGTCTCGCAGCCTCTTTATATCCAGTTCACTCAGCAGTAGACTCTGCTTCATGGACACTGCTGGGGTGGGAAGAAGCTTGCTGGAGAGGAGATGGAGGGAAGGGTACCCCAGCTCTGGGGCTTGACTCAGGACTGTATTTTCTGTCCCCCCCCCCAAGTTGTACAAGCGTGTCTACAGTGGGAAGGGGCAGGAGGGATGGAGGGACTCATGGGACACACAACATCTGGAGAAAGCTCCCTAGCACCCTGACAATGAGCAGTGTGAGCCCCAGGCTATGCTCAGCCCAGAGCCTGGGCCCCAACAGGTGTCCAAAGGCTCACCCAGGCTCTCTTCTTCAGCTCTGCTCTGTTCTTCTTCCATGCTCTGCTGGGTCAGTTGGCTCCTCAGCATACGGTTCTCCTCCTCCAGGATGCTGGCTTGCTTCCTCAGTGCCAGGATGTCCTCTGCCATCTTCTGCAAGGCCCGCCGGTAGTTGTTCATCTCCTATGATCCCAGAATCCTCAGCTGAACCCTTATCCCATGCCCAAACCCCCAGGATCCCATTCTACATCTGCACCCACAGTGAGCCCCCCCCCTTTTTTTCCGAGACAGGGTTTCTCTGTGTAGTTTTGGTGCCTGTTCTGGATCTCGCTCTGTAGACCAGGCTGGCCTTGAACTCACAGAGCTTCATCTGGCTCTGCCTCCCGAGTGCTGGGATTAAAGGTGTGTGCTACCCTGCAACAGTGAGCCACTCTTAACTCAGGGAGCAGTGTCAGCCTTGGGCCGTGCCCTAAGACCTAGCGATTGCTCAGAAGAGTGGATGGGCATGGTCTCCATCTCTCCTGGAAGCATTAGGACAGCCACACTAATGTGCCTCCTCAGGGACCACAAAGATTCATATGACACTAAGGGATCCTAGGGTTCGGGAATGAGGTAAAGAAGCTTGCAACAGACTCAAAGGATGGAGCCACGTTTCCAGTTCTGAGTAAACTATATCTACTTCTTCACCTTCTCTCTCCTTAAGCTTCCTCTTCTAACCCAACTCCTTCTCAGGAGGAGTCTCAGACTGTCCAATGAAGCTACCTGGGGGCTGACCTACCATCAGCTTCCCAAACAGCTCAGCATCCAAGGAGAGATACTAAGCAGACTCTGGAGACTCAGGTAAGATCTCAGGGTTAAGGTCAGGATCCAGATACAAGATAGAGGAGATGCAGGAGGTGGGGGCAGAAAGCCGACTTAGGTCTGGAAACTCAATAATCATGGTGTTGATGTTCACTGGGCTTCCCCCACATCCCAAGCCTCCTGCTAAGAGCTTTAGGTGCCTGCATTCAATCTCCAACAAGCCTATGGGATAGGTACTGTTAATTACCCCCACTTAACAGAGGAGGAAACTGAGGACAAGCCCCAGAGAAGCAAGCAGCCTACTCAGCGGCGAGAATAATGCGTAGTAAAGTCAGGATCTGAAATTGAAGCCTGTTGGTACTTGAATCTATTTTTTTTTTAACAAAACAAAAATCTGCCCATATGTGTATAGAACAACTGAGCTGAATTTTTGATTTTGTGCATTTTATGTGTGTGCGGGTGTGCCTGTGTGCATACATGTGTGTGTTCAGCCTTGGGTGTCAACCTTATGAATGAGATCCACTCCTTGGAAAAGGGCAATTTCTCATTGGCCTGGGCTCATCCCTTAGGCTAGATTGGTTGGTCAGTGAGTCCTCAGGGTCCTCCTGTCTTCACTTCCCTCATGCTGGGATGATAACCACTCAGTCACCACACCCGACATTTACATGGGTGCTGGGCATCAAACTCAAGATCCTGCACTTGCAAGGCAAGCAAGCACTTTACCTACGGAGCCATATCTGGAGCCCTGGGTTTGCTTGCCAATCGGATTCTGTACTGTTGTTACACGTTTCAAGTACACAGTGTCTTGAGACAAAATATATTTGAGAGAGAGACAGAGAGAGGGGAGAGAGAGAGAGAGAGAGAGAGAGAGAGAGAGAGAGAGAGAGAGAGAGAGAGAGAGAACTCCAAGATCCAAGCCTGAAAGGTCCTGGAAGAGCAGGACTCAGAGCAGGGCTTGGGGGTGAAGAGGGAGGAGGCCAGCATGCTCTCTGAGTTGCCTGCGGACTTCCAGGCTGTGGGAAACCTGGCTCCTGTGGGTCGTTCTCACAGGCTTAGCCTGACTCTCAGGCTCCAGAAAGGACAACTCTACATCCAGCTCTCCCCTGATCTCCTGCTGCCCAGTGGGGGAGGGTGTTACATCCCAGCTACGGTCTCCCACCTGCTGCGTGGTGGGGCGCAGTTCTAGGGGAGGGGTCCGCAGCCAGCAGGGTCTCATCAGACACCACTTGTCACCTGTCATTGCTGTCTCCTCTTCTGGCTATGGTCCCTCTGACGGTGCCACTGCTGTCTCTGTCTCCCTAGCCTCTGCTATGGCTTCCCCAGGTCTGCACCCATCTGGCTCCTCAGCCAGGGTGCTAACTGGGACCCTGGACCTGGGACCCCCCCCCCCACACACACACACTCATGCACATGCACATACTTGGAGTCAGGGACATGTGTGGAGCTCATGACCTCCTGGAGGCCCAGGTGTTGCTGTGAGCTCAGATTGGGCTTGGCACATGTTGTTGTTGTTGTTGTTGTTGTTGTTGGTGGTGGTGGTGTGTGTGTGTGTGATGACACCATTCTCAGTCTGTCTCATCTCTGCTTCAATGGCTGTTCCACTCAATAGACCTTTTTCCCCTTTCCTTCTGGGCCTTTCCTTCCTACCTGGGCCTTTTGGCTCCCCCTCTGCCGGGTGGTCTTCACTTTATGGCACATCCTGTGACTGATTGGACCCAAGGCCCAGGGCCTGGCTGGAGGAAGTCTCTGCTATTTCAGAAGAGGGGATCATCTCCTTCCTTCCCTAGCTGCTTCAACCTCTTATCACGCTGCCCTGATTACAGCAGCCCCAATGTGGTTACTGGCTTCTAAGGTGATCGCCGTAACATACACACACACACACACACACACACACACACACACACACACACACACATTCCTATGTACATGTTTAAGAAGACATGTTCAAGAATGCACCATTCAGCAGTTGGTAGTCTTACACTATGGCTTCTTCAGTGTCTGGTCTGGTTGTATGGAGTGTCCTAGAATTAATTGTCCTGGTACAGAGAGAAGGCCATACTCTCTTGTGAAATGAAGAGATCACGTGGGAAGTTAACACAATCTTAAACTTCACTGAGATGGGATGTGAGCATGCACATATAAGGAATTTTGGGCAAGAGGTTGCCAATCCCTTGGTCCATCCCATAGGGTCTGGTTAGCTCACTTCTCATTCAGGGAATTGTCGTTTTTAAGATCCCACCGTTCCCCATTTCTGCAGCTCTGGGATATGAGGGAAGTAAACATGGCTCTGTTATGTACACCCTCCCCCATAGATGAAGAAAATAGAGAGCATAGCAACAAAGTAGAGGGCAGAGGGAGAGGCTGGCTTCTGGTGAGGTGGCCCCCTGCCTCAGCCAGCAGGTCCTTCTAAAGGAGGGTCAGTGGGTCCTGGGGACTCCTCCCCTTGAAGACTAGCCCCATTTTCCTCCCTCAGCTCTTAGCCTAGCCCTGCCTGTTCCCTGGGAGTAGGGCCTTTGTAGGCAGACAGTGTGGGCTCCCGGCTCATCCTCTCTACTCCAGCTGGTGCTGTTTCTGTGGGAATCTCAGCTGCCCCCATTTGCATGGCCAAGCAGGGACCTTGGCAGCACAGCTGGGTTGGTAGACCACAAGGCTCAAGCTGGCAGCCCTGACCACTGGCCATAGAGGTCTGCAGCCGGGCTACCCTCAGGGCCATGTTCTACGTCACATTCCAGCCTTGAGAACACACAGGACACCATGCTCCAGAGTCTCCTTATGATCTTGCTCTCTAGTTACCTCCTGGGGGAGGGACAGGCGTGTCCTCAGAGGCCCTGACTCAAATTCCACTGTGCCTGACCCCCGAGGACCCTTCCTTCACACTCTCCTTACCCACTGCCACCCTCCACTAGGATCCCGACCCTCAGAGCCTGCCAGAGTGAGAAATGTCAGAGCACCACGTTCTAGTTTTCCCCTGCCCAGGAGTATTGGCGGACTTTACCACATCCACAGCATCCTGTGGGCTCAGGAAGTGGGGTAGCAGTCCTTAAGCTTCAGTGCCCTCATCTGTGGGATGAGAAATCAGCCCCCGAGAACTAGTGCGACATGAGGGCAATAGGAAGGTTAGCCCTGGCCCTGGCACTAGGGTGCCTGGAGATAGTAGCTCTCTTCCCTGAACCACTTTGAGGTGCTTGAAAGCATTCCAGAATGGCCCTGGGCACTGGGCCCAGAAATTCTTCTTATGTAATGAGCCCCAGTTTACTGGACTGAAGCCCATTTCCACAGAGGAGGAGGGTGGGGGCTCTCTGGGCCCAAGGGAGATGCTTAGACTCTGGTCAGAACTTATGCTGAAGTCTGAAGCACATCACCTAATGGGGACCCAACACACACCTGGCTGCCACCAATTATGTAGTCAGAAGGGCCCTTGTACCATCACTATACTGATGGGGAAACTGAGGCTGGAAGTGGTGTGCCCCAGAGACTATCACAAAGCATCACAATAACCCCCTTGGGTGGTCAAGGCTTGTGGAGGGCCACTATGTAAGTTCTGGGCCACGTGGATCCTTGAGCAGAGCTAAGCTAGACTGTCCCTGCCCACAGATGTTCACCTCTACACCAAGGGGGTGGCAGACGCTTGCCGTGTCTTAGGAAGCCTGGAAAGCTTCCTGGAGGCAGCAAGGACCCAAGCTTCTCTTAGGATATGGGTGGTACCTGGAGGGAGGGGCTTCCAAGCCCAGGAGAAGTTGTGGGGAGGGGGGAAGGGGAGTCAGCGCAGCAGAGCAAGCTGGAGATGTAGACTCGGGAGCCTGGCCTCTGCCGCAGGAAACTGAAGGGCCTGCCAGGCAGGGCTGTAATAAGGGCTCGCTGTCTGCCAGACTACTGGGGACAGGTGGGAGTAGGGGTCAAGAGCAGCGCTAGGTGAGAGGCAGTGGGCATGGGAACAAGATGGAGGCAGGACACAAGCAGAGGGAGGTGAGACATGGGAAGGCAGTCCTCTAGGACGTGCACCTCAGGAAGGGGGCAGATGTTCAGAGTTGGGAAACGGGGAGAAAGGAGGCAAAGGAGGTGGTGGGTGCTGAGGAGCCCTCAAGACCGGGGGTAGAGGTGCAATCGACAGAGAGGAAGACAAGCAGGAGGAGCCAGGTGTCCAAGCCAAGACCATAGGGCTCCCTGAAGAATGCTGGGGCTGTGGAAAGTAGTATGAGGCTGAGCAGGGAGCTGGGTTCACTAGGCTTGCTTAACATCCAGCCTCAGCCCCAGGACCTCTGCTCGTGGGCACAGGATACTGGTGTGTGGTTTGCCTTTGCTGCCACCGCCAGAGGGCGGCCGCCTCCCGCCAATACTCTGCTTTCAGTCTGTCCCAAGAAGAGGACAAGGCTTCCCGAGAAGCCCTAGGGCTAGTGTTGCAGAGAAAGCTTGAGTATTAATTAGAGTGTTTTGCCATCTAGCCCCACCAGCACACAGGTCCCTTCTCCAGATGATCCAGCTGTCCTTCCAAGACCCACCCTGTTTATGGTGGGTGTCCTCTGCTGAGAACCATCTATAGAAAACCAGAGAGGTGCGGTGACTTGCCTGAAGTCACACCGCAATTCTTGAACCTCAGCAGGGTCCTTGGTTAGCTCTAGGACAGATTATGGGCCTGAGGCATGGGGTAGGGTTTGGAACAAGACCTATAATGAAGCTAGCTCAACTTCTCCCACAGCTGCGGACACTTGAAGCTGACCTTGGTGCACAGTACAGCTGGGAAGGAGGGCGTGTGGGTTAGAAAGCATTACCCCTCTCCCACATATACCCAAATCTTCGCAAAGAGAGAAAATTCTTCTACCCAACTAGCATATTCCGTGAACACTCAGCCCAGATGGAAACCTAAAGGTCCCAGGTGCCTGCGTGGATGGACGCTCTCCCCTAACCCTTAACCCTGAACTCAAGTATAAATGTAAGGGCTTTGGGTGGCCAGGTTCTTGCCTTGTTTCCCCTGGTTGTAACCAGTCCAAAGGGGAGGCCATTCCACTCTCCTTGCTGAGGAAGAAGCCGGCCCAGAGGAGGAAGGGCTGGATGGTCTTTTGCTTCATTCCTAAGGGACACAGGTACAACTGGATGGTTGTGAAGAGCGTGTTCTGTGGAACTCAGGGAGCGAGGAGGCCTGGCTGGAGAGGACCTGAGTGCTATCATGCCCTGACTCTTCATCTAACCACTGTGACTCCCAGCTCCCAGGCATCTATTCTGCTCCACACTGCCAGCTCCTCCTCCAGGCACTCTTCTGGTCTCTAATGCTGGGTCCTCTCAGCCTTCCTCTCCGGTGGAACAAGAAGACAGCTGAAAATGCTTTACTCTTCCTCTCCTGGAGAGGTGGAGTCTAAGTGTGTCCTGACTCATTCCTCTCCCTACCCCAGGCAATCTGGCTGCTGGCCTTGGAGACCCCAGGAGGTGGGAACATTCTTGAGACTCTTCCTCTCTTTCTTTCTTTCTTTCTTTCTTTCTTTCTTTCTTTCTTTCTTTCTTTCTTTCTTTCTTTCTTTCTTTCCTTTCTCTCTCTTTCTTTCTCTCTTTCTTTCTTCTTTCTCTTTCTTTCTTTCTTTCTTTCTTTCTTTCTTTCTTTCTTGTCCTCCTCCTCTTTCTTCCTCCTCTCTCTCTCTCTCTCTCTGTCTCATAAAGCCCATTGTTTTCCCAGAGAGAAGCCCAGCTAACCAGGGGAAGAAGGAGCCATGAGGACAGCCCCCATGTCATTCCCACTGAGGGCGCATTTGACCAGCAGCCACCTCTGACCCACACCCAGCGTGGCATTGCTGACTACCAGGGAACCCCCCCCCCCCCCGCCAACAGCTACCCCGAGGCCTGATAGACTTCCCTGCCTTTCTGCCTCTCTCAGGTAACCACTGCTTCTATCACGCTTGTCATTTTTGAGGCATTAGCGCTCCTGTGGGTCCCTCAGGATGCCAGAGACCTTCCTTGCTAACTTTGTATTTCTAGTACTTTAAAAAGGAATGAATCTCATTTCTTTGAAATAAAATGGGGCCCTTCGGCTTGTACAAACTGATCCTGGCCTTGCCCATTTCCTGAGAACAAGGAACTGGGAGTCCACTCCAAGGAACCGGGATGGGGGATAGATGGTCTGAGATTGGCTGAAAGAAGCTAGTGATGTCCCAGGGGCTGAAGTGCAGTGTGGCTAGGCAGCCCCTGGACTCACAGGAACATCTAGTACCGCTGGAGTCCTGATGGCCTCTGTCCTTCGTCCATCCAGAAAAACAAAAACACCATGGGTAGGACAATTAACATAGAACCAAGTGGCCTCAGAAGCTCTATTCCCTTCCACCACCAGAGGGCAGGCAAGGGACCTTGAACAGCCCATTGCTTGGGTGGAGACCCTGAAGCCCAGAGCTGGAGATCAGGCACTAGGTGGTGGCCTACTGGGGGACTGTAATCCGGGACTCAGAGGGTAGCACTGGGGGGGGGGGGGGGGGGGGGCTGGGGCTAGGACCAGCTCTGCAGCGGGGCTTTGAATGCAGGTGAGAAAAACCTAGGTGGAGGACCAGCCTCAGTGAGTCCCTTTCCTTCCTGTGGGTCCCTTTCTCTACCTGGAGTGGCCCTAGCTTCCCAACCCTGAACTCAGCTCTGTTAGGGTCGGGAGGTCCTTGTCCTTAGAGAGCTTCCAGTAGCAGTGTGGGTACTTGCTATGCAGAGGATACCACTCACCTCTGGAAGTACAACTAAGAAGCAAGAGACAAGAGAGGTGTCTCTGGCCAGGCAAAGGCCAGGACCATGAAGTTGGAGCCAGAGCTGGTGCAGGTGTGGGGGTCGGACATCCAGCCTTCTGTTCTTATCCTTTGCTCTGAGGTCCCCCTCAACTTCACCCAGTCTTTAAGGTCCTACTCTGGCCCCCTTACTCCAGGAAGCTCCTGCAACTAAAGGGTCAGAGCCTGGCCTCTGTGGAGTCAGAGCCTGGCCTCTGTGGGGTCAGAGCCTGGCCTCTGTGGGGTCAGAGCCTGGCCTCTGTGGGGTCAGAGCCTGGCCTCTGTGGGGTCAGAGCCTGGCCTCTGTAGGGTCAGAGCCTGGCCTCTGTGGGGTCAGAGCCTGGCCTCTGTGGGGTCAGAGCCTGGCCTCTGTGGGGTCAGAGCCTGGCCTCTGTGGGGTCAGAGCCTGGCCTCTGTAGGGTCAGAGCCTGGCCTCTGTGGAGTCAGAGCCTGGCCTCTGTGGGGTCAGAGCCTGGCCTCTGTGGGGTCAGAGCCTGGCCTCTGTGGGGTCAGAGCCTGGCCTCTGTGGAGTCAGGGCCTGGCCTCTGTAGGGTCAGAGCCTGGCCTCTGTGGGGTCAGAGCCTGGCCTCTGTGGGGTCAGAGCCTGGCCTCTGTGGGGTCAGAGCCTGGCCTCTGTGGGGTCAGAGCCTGGCCTCTGTGGCAGAAGTGGGACTTGAGTGGATAGATGGGGTTTTAGCTGTGAGTATAACTGTATCACGGGCTTAAAGCCAGCAGAGCTGCAAGTGCCAGGACCTCATAGCACACAGGGGGACTGCATAGCACACAAGCAGACTGCATAGCGCACAGGGGGACCTCATAGCACACAGGCAGACTGCATAGCGCACAGGGGGACCTCATAGCACACAGGGGGACTGCATAGGGCACAGGAGGACCTCATAGCACACAGGGGGACCTTAGCACACTGGGGGGACCTCATATCACACAGGGGGACTGCATAGCACACAGGGGGACCTCATAGCACACAGGGGGACTGCATAGCACACAGGCAGACTGCATAGCACACAGGGGGACCGCATAGCACACAGGCAGACTGCATAGCGCACAGGGGGACCTCATAGCACACAGATGGACCTCATAATACACAGGTGGACCCCGCCAGAGAGCTGGAGCAGGCCTGGCTTGCCCAGACTGCCCAACTAGCCAGGGTGGGCTGTGTCTAAGGGTGCCAGCTCCAGGAGCTCTGCTGAAGCACAGAGAGCAGATGGGAGCCACAGCAGGATCTAGAATAGAGGGCTGCTCCTGTGAAATCCCATTCCTCAAATCATTTCCCCTGACTGACAGCTGGGCCTCTGCACCACGACAAACCCATGCAAAGTGCTATAGCAAATAGCCTCCCCCGATCTATGAAGGGTGCCCTCCTGGGGGCGGGGACACAGTGGCTTCTTTATTCAGCCCAAGGTTACAAAAGCAAAGGAACAAAAGAAGTGCATTTTCTCTGTCCTGCTCTTTTCCTTCCCGAGCAGCAGAGGAAGCTTTTGTGCCTGCCTTCCTGGAGCTCCGAGGGGCTACACGGCCTTGGCCTGCATCTGACCCCAGCCCCTGTCTAATAAGCCCCCACAGGAGCCAGGCTGCTTGAGCGGGCCAGGCCAGGACCATGGGGCTGGAATGGGCACAGAGGTGTGTGGAGCTTTCTGGAAGATGCCATCTGGCTTTCTGCGCCCTCCTTCTCCAGGAAGACCCTGGCCACCTGAAAGTCTGCATCCGTCTTCCTCTGAGATGTGGCTCAGCGTCCTGCCTCTGCTGATAGCAGCTCGGATCTGACCTGGCCCTTGTCCTCAGGCCAGGGAAGTCTAGGGCTCAGGGTGCTCAGGGGGCTGCCGAGGGGACAGGGCTCTCCTCAGAGGGATTCTGATCAAGTCACAAGGAACCCTTCCCTGCTTGTCCCCTCCTCTTTCCCCTGCTTTCACTTTCTGATCGTGTTCACCGGGTGGGGCCAGAACCCGGCTCTCCCTCAGTCTTTCCCTGCTGCTGCTGTGCCCTGACTGCCAGAAGACTGTGCTGCCTTCTGGACTGGAGCTCTAGAGTTCTGATCACATGCTTTGGTAGCTGGGGTTAGAGTGAGAAAGGCCACCATCATTAACCCTACTCCACCTTGCCAAGCCCTGGCCTGCGGCTAGTCGGCATCCTCTTGGGTGTCCCTTCTGATGTCTCCACGCTCCCCCAAAGCCCATACCTGAGTCTGGCAGCACAGACTGAGGTCTGGGGCTAGACCTTCAAGATACCATAGGTAGGATTCAAGTTAACTGGAGACAGTGGTCACTTAAAGGGATTTCTCCATCAAAGCCCCATTTTCCTCCCTTCTGGGTTTTGAACGTGGGCTCTAGTGGCCTGGGTTGGGACTGGAGATCCCATCCGAAGGTTCCTGAGATGAGGACCATCTAGAAGTGGTGGCCTGGTCCTCCCCTACCTTGCCTCCTACTCACACAGACTCTGGGAATGCCTCTGCTGGTTGCCTGGCAACACACCCCTACACACCTGCAGCCTGGAGGAGCTGACCCATCTCCCGGAGCCAGAGGGTATGGGGCAGACTTACAGAGCAGCTTTCAACTAGGCCCAGGGCAACCTTGGGGGCTGGAGGGGCTGGAGGGGCTGGAGGGGTTGGGTCCCCTGGCTCCCCCATCTGTGTTGATAGTAGTTCCGTTTCCCAGGATAGGTCCTCAGGGACTGTTGCTACAACAAGTGTCTGCTTGGTGACGGGGCCCAACCCTGAAGCTGGCGGGAGGCAAACTATGGGGCCTCTTCCTTTTGTTCTGGGGTGGGGGACACTTGGATACGGTGATGGAATCAGGCTAGGCTCACCTGATTGGTCAGGGGAATGCAAGAAAATGATAAGCCTGGGGGAGCCACGGCGTCCTTCAGGATCTTAGGCTTGACTCTCCCCTCACCCTTTCTGTCTCCACTTTGTTCCCTTCTCACGCCTCTTTTCTCCCATCAGCCTCACCCCTTCCTTGCCTCCCTGAATCTCCCTGTGCTTTCCCCAGTAGCCTAAGCTGGGCTCCCCCTCCTCCCACACCACACCCATGGCCCCAGCATCCCCTAGCTCTGCTTTCCGGATGGTCTGGACAAATTCCTTTCCCTTTAGTTCAGCGCAGACATGGGTGGATGTTTTTGAAAGGAACTCTCTAGGAAGCAAAGGAAAACAAACCCAAACACCCCAACCCAGCACCTAGAAACGCAGCACAGCAGCCTCACAGAGGCAGGGCTATCTACCGCAGCCACCCGAGCCTGGGGCAAGAGCCTGGTTACACAGACCCCCTCCTAGAGCATGGGACAGGGTGGCTGCGGTGTTGCTGGTTAGCCTGTCTGTCCCAGACATGTGTGGCTTAAAGCTTTTTATGCTAGGATCCCATCAGGAACCAACAAAGATGCCTTGGCAGGAACAGGGACTTCGTAAAGATGTAGTACGAGTTTAATGAAGGAATAGATGACTGTTAGGGTTCTCTGGAACCTCGGGGGTCGCACAGAATTGTCTCTGAGACACCCCTACTTCAGAATCTCTATTCTCAGGGGCCTCTGTCTTCGTCGATATTGCTGGCGTATACTAGAACGAGGGAAGACTTTTTCTGGTGTGCTGGCTTCAGTTTTCACTTAGTTTTTCTTAGTGCAATGGGGATGGGCAAAGACATTGGACAGTCCACCCCACTCGGTAGTCAAGCTGGCCTGGTGAGGTGGGAAGACCCTGGGCCCTGCTACTAATTCACTTGACAGGTCACTCAACACCTCCGGGCCTCAGGTCCATTCTGTGAGATGGACGTCACCGCACCCCTCAAGTGGGGCTGCCAGTGGACTACACGAAGGTGTGAAGCTCTGGGTACACTCCACGGCACACAGGAGTGGCTCCAGAAATAGCATTTCTCTTTTGTGTGACTCACGAGGGACTCTGGAGGGCCCAATACTTCCCAACAGGGAAGTGAATATGAGGCTTGGTGTATGGTCACGTGCCTCCCTGACAGTAAGTCACCCAGCAGGCACTAAATTCAGGCTCAAAACCACCCCAACCCTTCCTCTTGGCTTCTCCCCCTGGCTGCTGCCTCCTGCTGTGCGCCTCTGCCCTCCCACAAATCCAGGGCCAGAAGCCCAGGAGAAGGGCACTGTGCCACTGATGGCGGCCCCCTCTCCAGCCAGCCTTCAGCTGCTGTCCCCGAGGGGCCCTGGACCCCTTGTCTGCCTCACCGCCAATCGATCGAATGTTCTGCCATCCTCGGGCGTGCCATGAATTTTTCATCAAAAGCCTGTAGACTTTGGGAAACGCACAATTAGAAGCGCTATCAATAATGTACCACGTGGAGGCATTCACAGGACGCAGCCAGGCCCCAGATGTGACTGTCTTCCAGTCTGCTCTGGCAGGAGGCAGGGGGCCCTGAGTGCACCCTCGGGGGCCCAACTCTGGATCCAGAGCAAGTGCAGCTGTTGTGAGAGAGGAACAACCACACCCTTGGCTGCTGGAGCCAGCTCCTGGGAGCCCAGGCCAGCCACAGGAAGACTAGTCTGATTTGGGGTGTTTTGTCAGTCAAAGGAATGCTGAAGAGTACCCTGAGCTCATCCCTAGCCCCATATAACGTAGTAAAATGCCAGGCAGTTATGTGAAGACTCTGGGTGGGTTGCGTTTGTTTTTGTGGACCTAGGGAGTGGTTTTCCGGGATCCCAGGAGGCAGGGCAGGGGCAGGGAGACTGGAGATGCTGGTGGTACCTCCCACAGCCAGCTCAGCCCTCTAAGAACTCCAAGGTCCAAAGGCTGTGCTGTAGCAGGGATGTAGCGATGCACACCTGTAGTTCTAGCACTTGAGAGGTAGGCGGGCAGAGGGAAAGGTGGAGGCTACCTGGACTACACAGAGTTCCAGGCCAGCCTGAAATACGAAGCGGGATCCTATCTTGAAAAAAAAAAAATCCACACTGAGGGCAGACGCTCAGTCTATTCAGAAAGAACAGTTCAATGATGCCACCTCATTTCAATTCTCTGGGTGGAATGCTGGAGCCACCAGGTTGTAGCCTGGCCTGCCCCATCCACCCAGAGGAGCTGTCCAACTCTAGGCCCTTGGGCTGCCCCTTGCTCCACTGAGTTGAATGTGGCTTCTTTGGCCTTCCCAGTCCTGTGACCCAAGTGTCCCTGTTCTTAGAGCAGGGACCTGTCAAATGCTGTGGGGAGCAGAGCTGGAACCAGGTTGGAAGTCCTGTCTCTTGGCTCCCGGGACATCTGTGCTCTGCGATCACTGGGTGTGAGAAGGGGGCTTCCTCTGCAGGACTAGGATCCAGCCTGCTGGAGTCAGGTTGGGGGAAAGGGCTACAAGGACCTCAGGTCAAGTTTGGCTCAGCAGGGTGAGAAGCTGGCGAGGGGAGAGAGGAGAGGGGGGACGGGAGACAACGCCTTTGTCTTTGGGGATCCTGGATTGACCTTCCTTGAGAGTTGTAGGAAGAGGGTTGCTTGTCTCTACTCTGCCGCCCATCTGAGGGGGAGGCAGGCCCAGCAGCTCTCGATAAGGACACATGAAAAGCACAGATGGTACCAACAAGTGCAAATTAATTGAGCAAAGCCTGTGTACACAGGCGCTGTGAACAGGCGGCTGACGGGGGGGGCGGGGGCTGAGGGGGGACAGGGCAGGGAGCAGGGAGAAGCCTTAACGAGCACTTATCGATGTCTCGCTGGATCCACAGCCCAGAGCACAGTTATTGACAAAGCCTGTCTATAAATCTCCCAGCCATGTCTCCAGAAGCCTTAATTACGGGGCCTCATTACCCTTCACACCTCTAGGCTCGCGGGGACCAGCGTGGACAGGGGTGGCTGACAACACTGTGGCTGACCTGTGACAGCCTTGCTGAGCCTTTCCGTGAAAGGTGCCCAGCTGGGATGACTGGAACAGTTTGGGGGATAGGTATCCAGCGGAGCAGGTGAGACTCAGCCTCCTAGGCTAAAGGCAGGGTGTGGATGGGATTCTGGAGCCAGAGAGCTCTGAACTCCTGATCCAGTTTGTCCAGTTACTGTGGACTCCAGTGAATATCTCCCCTCTCTGTGCCTCAGTTTACTCCTGTACCAACGAAGAGAGGATTTTAAGAAGATTAAGGGCCAATGTCTATCTGAGTCTAGCTCATATATGAATGTAATGCTATCCGGCCACAGCAGGACCCTGGGGCTCTTCTGTTGCACATACCATTCCAGCACCATGCCAGGCCATCCACATCGGAACAGAGGGAAGGATCAAGCATTGTCCGGTCCATGAAACAATGGCCCCACCTCTCCCATTCCTGCCTAACACGAGCAACTACTGCAACTTCACCAGGGTCAGTTTCAGCCTCACTCATGTCCTCCTGCCTTCTAGGTGTGAATTAGCGAGAGGGTAATTATATTCACGGAACTGTCTGGCCCTTCATCATCATCATCATCATCAGCAGCAGCAGCAGTAATTACAGTCCTGCTCTTTCCCACCACACTCAGAGAGCCCTGACGCTGCCCAGGAGCCCCCTACACCAGCCGGTCAGCTGACCTGGGGGATGGCAGCTGTGTTCCTGTGGACCTGGCCAGCCACTCATTTGCTGCTTTGCACGTTCTCTTTGGGAGAGCATTCTGCCCAGGCTTTAACTGGGGGCTATTTTTTTTTACCCCCCACCTTGGATTATTCTTGTGAAGCTGTGTGGTTGTTGTTTCTTACTCATTGTCTCCAGGGAGGCATCTGGCCAGAGAGAAAGCCTGGGTCAGGAGCTGTGGAAGGGAGGGATCTTGGTGGTATCTGCCTGTTCTCTGCCTGGGGGAAGGAGCCCTGGCTCCATCTCTGGGCTCTTTCGCGATCCGAAGATCCCCTTGAGCCTGGTGGTGTGTGTGTGGATTGGTGGGTGAGCTGAGGTGGCAGGGAAGGGCTCAGCTGTCGTGGGCAGCTGGTGCTACAGTGGATGAGAGTGAGACCTGGCTCCCCTGAGCATCTGTTGGCCAGTCTTGGAAGGGTCCATTGAAAGGAGGCACCCTCTGCCTGGGAGCCAGGAGGAGCTGACTCCGAACAGGCATGTCTGCCCTGTGGCCCCAGGACTCATGCTTTCCAGAATAGCTATGGATGTGGCCCTACACCAAATCATAACTCAAAACACTGTATGTATGTATGTAATATATATATGTATAGATCATGTATATATCACATATGAGGCATATATATATAACTTGACTCTACTTCTTGAGTCTGAATTTTATAGATGATAGTATCTGTCACAGTGTTAGAAGGTTGGACACGCTTGCTCCACAGGCTTTCTCAGAGAGAAGATCCATGGAGTACTGCCCGAGGTGTCCTGTCTGGGGATGGGGATGGGGCATGTCCCACTCACCTCCCGGGCTGTCCCATCCTCTGCCTGGACTGCCTTTTGAGGGCTATGGGTCTACCACCCATTTGTCTTCAGGTAGCTCACCTTTCCTGCCTCCAGCCCAGGCCCCAGTTGTCTCAGCCTCGTGCCACTGAAAGCCTCCATTTCCTCTGGGCTATCCACGGCCTCGCATAGTGCTTCAGTTTTTGGTGTCCTGGGCAATGCTTCTAGAAATCTTGTGTCCACCTTGGCATGTTGTGGTTCCAGCCCAGGACTCCAGGGTCCCTTGAGAGCTCCCTCTCACCTGGCCTGTCACCCAGCCTCTTCTGGCCACTGTCCCCCTCGTGCCTCGCCTTCCCTACCCCTGAGAGTCTTGCTGCAGCAACCCTTCCGGTGTTACCCCTGCTAAGGTGTGAGGGTTAATCTGAGTGTCAACTTAAAGCTTATAACTAACATAAGAAAAACTATATACAAAAGTACAATAACTATATACAATATATACAAGTAATAAATACCTAAACAATGTCTAGTTCATTTGTATTTGACAAATTCAGAGAAAATAATTCCATTATCTATACTATTGTATCTAATTCACTTTCTATCCTAATTAATCGTCAACTATAACTAACTAATCTTCAACTCCCTCAGGATCTAGAGTCATCTAGGAGACACACCTCCGGCACATCTGTGAGGCAACTTCTAGATTGGGTTAATTGAGACAGAATCCCCCTAATGATGTCACCATCCCATGAGCTGAGCGACTGCATTCATCTCTCTCTGCCTCTTCACTTGGGGCGTCATGTGACTTGCTGCTTCCTGTCCTTGTTGCCATCAACTGTACCCTCAAACTTCCTTCCTAAAGTTGCCTTTGTCAGGCATTTGACCACAGCAATGAGAAAATAACTAGTGCATTAGGTCCCGCCTTCTTCCCAGGCAGTGAAAACCGGCGCCCTTGTGTAAGCAGCTGCAAGTGAGGGAGGGGCTTAATGGGCATCTTAGTTAGATGACTACTGCTGTGATAAGACATCAGGACCAAAAGCAACCAGGGAGGAAAGGAAAACCAGAGCAGGAACTCAAGGCAACATCTTGGACCCTGGAGCTGATACAGAGGCCACGAAGGAATGCTGCTTATGGCTTGCTTAGCCTTCTTTCTTATACAACTCAGACGACCTGCCCAGTGGTCACTGCCCACTGTGGAATGGGTCTTCCCACATCAATCATTAGTCAAGACAATACTCCCCAGTCTTGCCTACAGGCCAATCCTATGGAGGCATTTTCTCAATTAAGATTTCTTCTTCCCAGCTATGTCTAGATATATGCCAAATGGACCAAAAACCAACCAGCACAATGGGGTAGCTTGCTTTGCCTGGGGGTACCCTCCTTAGGGTATCAGGGAATGGCCCCCGACCATCTCAGGCCCAGGTCAATTTTATCAAGCTTGCTTGGTGTCCTGCCTCTGTGGTAACCTCTTCCTTTGCAGCGGCAGGTTCCCCTAAGTCAGGCAGTCAGAATGAAGAGTGCAGAGTGGGGACGAATAGATTTTCCAGCTGAGCAGCTGACAATTGTCATATAGGGTCTTGGAGAGCAAGAGACAAAGCCTAGTCCTCCAGATCCCTTCCCCAACTGTCCCCTGCACCTAGTCCCAGGGGCTTTTCATAGCCCATAAAGCTCTTTCCAGGCACCCAAGACTCACACAGCCAACCTGTGGGGCATTATCCTTATTTAACAATTAAAAGGATGGAGATTGCTCTGAGCTCTGGCCGGAGGCCAAGCAGGCAGCAGACACCCTGGGTCAGTGAGCTGCTGGCAGAGTATTTGATGTTTGGTGGGTTTCAGGGAGCTGTTAGATATGAGTAGGATATTCTGGGTTCTGGTGAGGGCTTAGGCCCAGACTTCAGAGCCTTAGGGACTCACCA
Organism: Peromyscus eremicus; assembly: GCF_949786415.1. Taxonomy (NCBI): domain Eukaryota; kingdom Metazoa; phylum Chordata; class Mammalia; order Rodentia; family Cricetidae; genus Peromyscus; species Peromyscus eremicus. Next base: position 52,509,136 of record NC_081422.1, read on the forward strand.
GGCCGAGCTCAGGACGGTGGAGGACCGAGAAAGACGGCAAGCAGATTTGGACATCTGTGTTTTGCACAGGCTGTGTCTCAAGCAGGAGGTGGTCCGATGAGAAGAGGGCTCATCTGGACTCAGGTCCCAGGTTTCCTGAGTGTCCCCCATCCCATAAAGAAGGGAGACAAAGGGGAATGCTTTCATCTTCAGCCTCACAGCCCACCACCAGCAAAGTAGAGATCAAGAGGGGGTCTCTCCAGCAAGCCTGATGTGGAAGCTGAGATGCCTCCAGTCCCCCTAAAACAGCCACTTGAGGTCCCTGAGCTACTATTCAGCGCAGTCCCCGAAGCCCACTATGCTGTGGAAGATTTGCATATCTGAGAGCAAAAATAATTCTGTGGCTGGCTTAGCACCACAAGGCTGGAGCCCCCTTTTGTCTGTTTGAGTAAGAGCTGGCTAAGGGCGGAAAGATAATTAGTCCCCTGTGGGCAGTGTCCCCCCCCCCCCCGAAGATTTAAAGATGCAGCCTATATACCCTGCGCACACACTCCCGCAGCCTGCTGTCTACGGGATGTCTGCATCGGCAGGAGCCGATAAATGGGCATTTTATCTGATTAAACTGGGAGTGAACTGGCTGTTCTCTATTATCTGTAGGTTTGATTGGATATTTAGCACCGTGTGAGTGTGTGTGTGTGTGTGTGTGTGTGTGTGTGTGTGTGTGTGCGTGTGCGATTTTTCCGGTCTGTATCAAGAGAAAATTGGATTGTACTGAATAGCATTTAATCTGAGCACACAGGCGTACACCCTAATAGAGTCACAGAGCTGAAAGGAGGGACAGGGGACAGTTGGACCCTTAGCCCTGGACAACGAGGGCTTCTGCATGGGGACTTCTGTGCTCGAAGGCAGCCCTCCTTTTCAGTCCTGTTCTGGTCCTCCTCAGGACACAGCCCTTCCTGTCTGGCTAAGTAGGACCACCAGATGTGCCCACCCAGAACCTGTGCCCCTTTAGCCCTGGGAATTCCCTCCTGCTGCTGGTCCCATGCTCCATAAGGTGGCAGTGCATCCTTATGCACACAAAACAGGTTGTGGGCTGAAACAAAATGGGGTGAGAAGAAGAGGGGGTCCGGGGACTGTGTCCTCCCCGCTACCACACTAGCCGCTAGGGAATCCAAGGATCGTTTGAGGGCTGGCATGCAGTGCATTGGTTAGGGCAGGGGACAGAACCTATTCCATAGTTGGTTCCTTCATCTCATTTGTAATGGAACATTGAGGTGTGTGTGGGGGCCTCTCTCCTGCTTTCACGTGCTCTGGCCTGGGAGGGAAGAGGAGCACACAGCTGTCTATATGTTTACTAGGAAACTGAGGCAGCTCTCTATCCCAGATGGGCTGGAGGAGGAGTATGTGTGTCGGGATCCAGACTTCTGTGTTCTGAGTCACTAGGCCTGGCTGGCTCTGGCTGCTATGGGATCAGGCTCTGAGCTAGAGGCCCGGATCTGAGTTTGTCAAGCCTGTTGGTGGGCCTAGTAGGTGACAAGATGGGGGTAGGTAGCTACCTGCACAACACTGAGTTGAAATAAAAATTAAATGAGCTATGACTAAAAGTTTGGGGCCTGAAATTTAGTCTGTATGAACACATACACTTGGCATTGTATACTTATTATCATGAGAATGATGAGGGCTGGCAGCTTGCAGAAAGGGACTGCTCCCGGTGCCCAGGTCAGCAAATCTCCCCCTGATATCCCTGGGTCTAGTACATGTGCCTCTTTGAGAATTGCTGACTTAGCCTTAGGAACTAATGACCTCACTTCTCTACCTTGTTTACCGCGGATGCCACACCCTTGCGTGCCCACCGCCAGTTAATCAAGGGCAGGATGGACCATGGATTGGAGTGCCAGGCAGTGCTGGCATCTTGCTGAGAGCTTGCTCCAGCGTCACTAAGCATGGTGGAGGGCATGCTATCAAGCCCAGGCCCCTACCTGATCCAGAGAGGGGAAGGCCAGCAGGGGAGACTGCCAGGCACAAGTCTTCCCATGTTCCCCTCACCCGGAGCTCTCTCTGAGGGTAATTTCTCCTGCCTCTGAGGGCCCTTGCCCTGGGTAGCCTCTCCTCCTCAGCATCTCTCAATAGATCTTTCAGATACTTGGGCCAGGTCCTGAGCTGGCCAAGCCATACCCCAGCAGCTTTTCAGTCCTCTGCCTTACATCTGGAAGACTTCCTCTCTCCCTCCGAGTGGGCTCTGTTCTCCCCATCTCACAGACAGATAAAGAAACGGAGGTCAGAAAGGCATGGATGAGCTTGGAAGGCTTGATGGGGGCTTTTAGGGAGATCTTGGCCAGTCTCAGGAAAGATGTGAATTCAGTGCCCATATGTATGCATGTACACACACACAAACACACACACACACACACACACACAATTTCTGCTCAGCAGGGCAGCAGATTCCTCCTACAGGAACAAACTGACCATCTCTCTGCTACCAGTGAAGCCAGATCTATCACAATTTTCACACTGCAACCATTCACACTTGGCTTCTGTTCTCATTCTCTGCTGTCATAGTGACATCTGCCCCCACCCCGAGGCATATGAAGTGTGCCCTGTCCAACAAGCTAGTGGGGTTAAGGCTGGATTCCATCCTGAGAGAAGACTGTTTCCTGGTTCCTGTCATCTCTTCCCCCTACCCCATTTCCTGTGTGTCCCTCTGCTCGCCTGGGGCTTCTGAGCACAGGTATCCTTGGATGGAGTTACCTTTATGTGACTGTCACTTGAGGACGAGCTTCTGGAGAGAGGCCTGGGTGAGCTGTGCTGTCTGCCCTTTCCCCCCTCAGTCTGAAATAGCCCATGCGCATACTCATCATTACCAGGTCTCCTGACTAGTGGACGGCTCTTTAGAGTCCCGGTGCACTGCAGCCCGCTCACATCAGTGCTCTCAGAGACCTCAAAAGGTAAGTAGGAAAGATTGATCCCTTACTTTAGCATCAGAGCAGTGATGGGCAGCAACCCGCTAGACCTGCCCAAGTTAGTGATGGGTTCCTTGTAGTGAGGTTGCAGGACCTGGCACAAAGTAGGTGCTAGAAAAGCTGGATGAATGAATGAATGCACATGCTAGACCTTGGGGAGGTGAGAAGCAGCTGGGGACATGAAGGAGGGGAGCTCTGGAAGTTTTCAGTCCCAGTATGCGGGACATCCCTTCTTGACTCCTTGAGCCTGTTTGTACTGGGCTCAAGTCATCTTTTCCTCTTGGTCCTGGAGGTCCCTCCTTATCGCCCAGCTTTCCCAGGCTGACTCACTTCTCTGGGCCTCTGTAGGCTCTCCCTGGCAAATCACTGCAGAGACTTCTCCAGACCACCCCCAGTGTCTTTAGGTCCAAAAGAGGGTATAAGTGGCAGTTCCGTGTATGTCCTAAATAACCATCCCTGGGCTTAGGAGGGAACCATGAAGCTATTTGGTATTTGGCCTTCTGGAGGATGTGTGACTTCACCCACGGCTTGATACAGTCACTGTAGGGCAGAGAATGCTGGGCCTTTGGGTATCTAGGAGTCAGCCTAGTGGTGTGGGTGTGGCTTTCATCTAAGTCAAGGTCTTCTGCCTCTCTGGTTAGTTGGATCAAACCCCTCCAGCGGGCAATAGCTTTCAAAGCTAGACAGCATCGGTTTCCACCCAGCTCTAGGGATGGAGGTTGGGAGGGAGTGGGAGCGGGGGAGGGGAGCTGGCCAGCAGGGAGCCTTGCTCAGCCTGCTTGCTCCCAGCACACACCCACCGAGAGACAATAAATCGACAAACACTTAATCTCTCTGCAAATTGAAATGCAGCCGTAAATATCTGGCGCATCCCAGTAGCTGAGTTATGAGTCTCGTTTATTAATCTCTTTAGTCTCAGGTGATGGATGGAGAAGGAGAATGGCCCGCCTGAGACGCGGGGTGAGGGGGTCCGGGGGGGGGGAGTGTGAGGAACTGTGGGCAGGGGTCTGGCGACAGGCTTTCTGGAGTTAGAGTCATGGGGGGAGGTCTGGAGATTTGTGTTGGTTCTTTTCAGCCTCAAAGGGTCCTACATCCTGAACACTGGGGCTGTTTTCATTGCCCTACTGTCCACACGCTTGTTAATCTTCCCCACAGCCTCAAGAGGGCGCAAGGAGACAACATTCCTTTCATTTAACAATGAGGAGGCAGGATCAGAGAGGTGGAATGATTTCTCTGATCTCACACAGCTCTGGAGGTAGACTTGAGACAACCTGTTAGAGTTGTGGGTGTCAGGCGGAGCTGAGTCTGAAGGAGAGACAACAGGCCCCCACTGGGATGACAGCTTCACTCCTCCCTTTCCAGCCTCTCTTTCCCCTTTTCCTCTCTCTGCCTCTCCCCGTTCCTCCAAGGCTTGGTAATTCTCCCCCACCTCCCACTCTATGCACGCCTCTCCCTCCCTCTCTCCTCTCTTTCTCTTTCCCTCCACCTCTTTGCTGTGTGTGTGTGTGTGTGTGTGTGTGTGTGTGTGTGTGTGTGTGGTGTGTGCCTGCAGTATGAACTGAGGAGGAAGCAGAGGGAGGCACAGGAAAGAGAAGCTGCTGCTGAGGTCTCAGCCAGCTGGGGACTTTTGCACATTCTGTGCATTTATTTTTAGAACCCCTTCCTCTTGATGCCAGCACACAGGGCTCCTGGCTAGGAAGAGCAGAAGCTCAGGGCCCTGAGATGACCTCCAGCCTGGAAGAGCAGGGCCTGGAGGGGCCCGGTCCTAGAGGTCTGGGGCAGAGAACTGGGTGCTGTACGGGTGACAAGATCAGAATAGCCAGACAATGAGAGGCAGAGAAACTGGGGGCAGTAGAGACTGAGGTGAGAGGGATGGAGGAACAGCTGTGTGGAGAAGAAGTCGGCTGGTGGCTTGGGCATTGTGATCTGAAGGGCACTCAGCCAGGTCTCAATTTTGACACGGAGGTGACCCTGGGTGGCTCATGCTCTTGGTTGCCCGGGTTTCTGTCCCTCTCCTCTGTTCTTTGTCTCCATGGTTCTGCAGGGTTTGGGTCCCCAGGCAGAGGTGGTGGTGGTAACAATAGAAGATGTCCTCTCAGGGCCTGGGGATCTTCCTCTTGGCCTCTGTGATACCTCTGTGGTACCCACCCAGCCCAGGGTGCCCTGGGTTGAGGCTCTCCACGGAGGTTTCTCTTCTCATTACCTGTGTCAATAGAGTCTAGGGGAACATGTGTCTCCCTCTGGTGACTGCTGCTGGTGGCCACAAAGGTCTCCTGCTTAGGGTGCATCACCTGCCACCAGGTGGTGCTGAGGGAGCCAAAGTCAGCTTTGAGCCTCCGCTCACCTGGGTGGGGTCTGGGGGGGGGGGTGGAGGCTCCAGCTACATCGCAGAGGGAACTAGGGCACATCTGCCCCCATGTCTTCTGCTGGCAGAAGCAGGAACTGGGGCCCAGAGAGGAGGGATGAGTTCAAGGTTACTTCAAGGAGCAATGAGAGTACAGGGCCCAGCATGGAGCTAGGCCAGGCAAGGCTGTGTCCTGTGGCCATGGACTAGTGAAGGAGGCAGAAGATATATGAGGGGCTCAGAATGAGGCAGGCTTGGAGCAGGGACATTTCCATGGCATGGAGATGGCCAGGCTAGATTTGCCCAGAGTAAATAGGGAGATTGGTTGCCTTTCGGGCATGCAAAGAAGGAAGAAAGGTTTCGGTTCACAGGGATCTTTGCCACGCGACCAGCCTCCCTTCTCAAGGCCTTTCTGGTCTCCTTTACCCAAGGGAGCAGCTCTCCCATGTTACAGACAATCAGGGCACAGGGACATGAAGTGACAGAAGTGGGCAGGTGCAGCAGACACCCCTCTGTGCCGGCTGGGGAGGGTGGCCTTGGCCTGGGGAGTCTGACCTCCCGGGCTGAGCTGCACTCCTTCAGCTGTGCGCCTCAGGTGAAGCCCTCATGTGCACATGGGGCCCTCTCAGGGGCAGTCGCCCTGTCACCCCTAAGAGCGGTTTAAACAGAACAAGGACAGCTAGTGACTTAAAGAGACCTTGAGGTCGAGGAGCCTTGTAGACTCAGGAAAGGAAAAGAAAAGCTTGGGCTTGGGGGTGGGGCAGGGACGAGGGGATGGGAGGAGGGAAGGGAGAGGCTTTCAAAGAGAGAATGAAAGAAATGAGTTATTCCAGTGTGGGGAGCTTAGAAAAGTCCACTGAATCTTTTAACAACCCTGTCAATTATTCATTTTCTAGTGTGCGGGCCCTCTGGTTGGCCTCAGAGCTGCTGAGAGCAAGGCAGACGGAGGGAGGGAAGGAGAGAGAGAGAGAGAGAGAGAGAGAGAGAGAGAGAGAGAGAGAGAGAGAGAGTGGGGGTAATATCAGAAAGAAATGGGAATATACAAAGACAATGGCATGCATGTGTATATGTGCATGGGTGTGTGTGTGTGTGTGTGTGTGTGTGTGTGTGTGTGTGTGTGTGTATGTGTGGGGGCAGGGAGAAAGAGAGAGAGCAAGTGAGAAATGGTGGGGTGGAGGGCAGTGGAAGGGAATACCGCTGCTTCAACCTCTGGGTGGAAAATACACTGAATACCTTGTCTAAAGCCTGGTCCTCCTCCTTCAGGAAGTCTTCCTAGGTCCTCTCTCCTTCTCCCCTCCTAGAGGAAGGTCCTTTGTCTGGATCATGTCCCCCTGCTTGGCCATCTCTAACATGTTCATGCTTGTCTGCTCTGTGAGGCTGACGGTCTGTGGCTGTTTCTTTGTGAGGGGGATCTCCAGTTTTCGGGCCTCAGTCTCCTCTCTTGCCCCCATGTCCTCACTGGGTGTAGGACGGGGCACTCACTAGACTGATTCATCCTAAGCTTCTGACTAGTCTCATGGGTCTTTGTGAGTGGAACTCCGCCCCTCTGAAGACTGAACAGGTCCCTTCAGCTTACCTGCTGTGGTGGTGGCATCAGGAACACTAGCTAGCTACAGTGAGGTGGCTCAGCTGTCTGTGGGATAAGGACAAGAGGCTGGCAAAGTGGGTCTTGGGAGAACTGTCCCTTTCAGAATGATCCAGGAGCTCAACATTTCCAAAGAAATGTATGTTCTGGGCTGCTCTTCAGGGACGCAATTACTTCCCTTAGCTCTCTCTGCCACGGGTCCTCCCCTCCATCTCAGTGGTCCCACCCAGCACTGAGCTTTCTCCTGCCCTGAGAAAATGGTCCCTGGAATGACTGCATTAGAGCTAGGTGTCTGGGGATGGGAAGAAATGGCTGGGCTTGGTAGGAGTCCCAGCTGGGGTCTGTGTGCTGTGAGGGGCATTGTGAGCATTGCACACGAGACCACAGACCACATCCCCTCTACCTGCTCCTCTGTCCCCAAGGAGCATCTTCCCAGAGAATGTTCAGTTTTCAGTGCTCCCAAGTAGACTCGGGAGAGAGCCAGAGATAAAATGGATTTGCGGCTCTGGGGAATGCTTGGCGACACTAGACAGAGACCGAGGCGCCACGGAAGTCAGGTGATGCAGAGAGGCTGAGCCAAGGCCACAGCAGAGAGCAGAGGGGGTCACTCACTCATCCTCGGGACACTGCACAACGACTGCTGTGGCCCAAGGCAACCTGCCTCACTCACAGGCTCTGCTGATGACACTCTCTGGTACAAGTCCCGAGTCACATACCTCATGAGTGTGTCACTGCCGCTCGGGTGCCTCGGGGCTCCTCAGGTATCTGCTGCCTTAAGTCTGCGCCTTGAACCCCAGGTGCTGTGCCTGTGCTCTGTCCCACAACCATGCCTCCCTGCCCTAAAGTGCTGGGTGACATCATCGCACATCAGCGTCTATTGCTACGCAGCCACACTCCTGGCCTCCATGGCTGTGCTCTGTTGCTTGTCACAGAGCGTGCGTCTCTCGGTTGCATGAGTTCATCCACTGCTATGTAATTTTCTTTGGTTGCCATGGCTGCACAGCTGTCTGTGATTGGCATGGAACTGTAGACTGTTGCTACCCAACCGCACTCTGTTACTTGCAACGGGGTTTCTCTCGGCCACGGGAAGGTGTATGGCTGGGTCCCGCCCTCATCTTTCTGAGCTCTGGCCTGTCGGTTTGTAGGATAGCAGCTAGGATAAAGTGATGGTGGGGGTGGGAGGGGGCTGGGGAGAGAGCGGGGGCAGCGAGAGAGTCCTTGCGCTGTGTTGGAGGGCCGAATCAGCATGGGAAGATAAAGGCTGAGGCCAAGAGTCACGAAGGAGGGTTCAAGGTTAGCATGGGTCTGGAGTAGCCTGGAAAGGGCAGGAAAGAGGGCCTGGGCCGCAGCCTTTTACAGGGCATGGAAGGTGGGTTAGCTCACCACAGGCCTCTGCAGCTACCCAGAATTTTCTGGATGTTACATAACATGGATTGACAAGGCCAGGGAGCCTTGGGCAGGTATCATATTACTTCTGGACCAGGTCATAGCCACCGTGGGTATAATGAAAACAGGTCACAAATGGTGGTTAATCTTGATCAGAAATTTTTTCCTAATGGCTGATCTTAACTTCTCAGGCTGTGTCTAATCCTTCTCCTTTGGTTGAATCCTTAAGAAAAAGTCAAAACTAACTGGCTGTCTCTCCATGTGATACCATCCTTCCTGACATTTAAAGTCAAGTCTTCAGCTGTCCACCCATCCGATCCATCCTACCCTGAAAGGCCCTTTTCCTCCTTCTCTCCCATTCATTACTGTTCTCAATCAATTTCATAGATGCAATGAGCCTCCAGTCTGGCCATTCCACCCCCTTTTATGTCTCCCACCACAGACCAATGCACAGCATTAAGTTACGTGTGTTTACCATTGCATATGGGTCTGGCTCTCAGACTTGCTGCCCTCAGCTCAGATCTTACAGAGAGCCCCTGCCATTCCCAGCATTCCCAGTGGGGTGGGGCTTGGTACTGCTAACTCCTTGCTCACACTATGTCCAGGATGTTCAGGTAGGGTCTGCATCTCTGCTGTCAGAGGTAGTGTGACTAAGGGTGAACTCTGCCCTCTGGGGTTGGGTAGGGCCGAGGCTTGGCTGACTCACCCCAAGGCAGTGGGGGTTAGGGGGCAGGAACTCACTGACGCTCTTTGGTGGTAACCAGGGAGGACCACCTTTCACCTTCTCCTTACTTCCCATCTGCCCTTTCCTGTAGTGGCCCCTTCACTTTTACTTACTGCCCTGGCTTTTTAAAACCAACTTCCTTTACTGCTTTGGGTCAGGTTGTGCAGGCTGACAAGAATTAGTTTACTGCTGTCCCAAATCTCCCAGGCCAAGAGATCTGTACCTTTATTTTCAATGCGATTGATGTCTGGGCTAGAGGTCGCTCCTGAGTCCTGCTTCTCCACAGGGAAAAGGTGGACTGTGTGGACTAGAAATGTTTTTAGAGCTGTTGCTCACACAGGAAGGCTCCACTCTTGGGGAGGGTGCTCCATGTGGGGATCTCTTGGGGACACTCAGCAGCCAGCAGCCTTTCCCATTGTCTGATGGGACATGTTTCAGAAAGGTGCCAAGTGCCAAGGGTGGACGAGGAGATGGCCAGTAGAGAAGGGCAGGTCCTCAGGAGGAGACCTAAGGACTAGGTTGGTGGCTTTGCCTGGGGCCTTTCCTTGGGATCTTTGGAGCAGCATTTGCTCATGGGATCCACTGTGGAGGGCTGTAGGAAGCCACATTATGGAATCTCTCATGGTCACTGACTGGGGTGGTGATGCCTCCACTTGGGACTTCAGAGGGATTGTCTTTTGAGTATATGCTCTTTTGCTGTCTGTACCAAGAGGCTGAGACTCAGAAGAGACCCATCCTGAGGCCAGGTACCAGCATCAAAGACAGGTACTGTGCCTGAAAATAGTGTCCTTTTTTTTTTTAAAAAAAATATTTATTTATTGTGTATACAGTGTTCTGTCTGCATGTATGCCTGCAGGCCAGAAGAGGGCGCCAGATCTCATTACAGATGGTTGTGAGCCACCATGTGGGTGCTGGGAATTGAACTCAGGACCTCTGGAAGAGCAGTCAGTGCTCTTAACCTCTGAGCCATCTCTCCAGCCCTCCCCCCCTTTTTTTTTTAAGTGCATCTCAACTACCCCTTTTATAAGTTACAGCTAGTTTCTTGGGGGCTTTCCACGGCCTGGGGGACATATTCTGAGCTGAACATGACTGAGCAAAAACATTACAGGAATTCTCATAAATCCCATGAGAGCCCACAGGTGAAGAAACTGTGAAAGGGAGTCACACCTTCCTCCCACCAGCTCGTCTTTGGGGGTAACTCACATGCAGAGTGTGCCAAAGGAGTGGTCCACTTGCCACCTGGGGGGTGATCTCAGGGGTGGCTCCTTCCCCATTGCCCCAGCACAGTACAAGTCCTCCCTGTCCTAGGGAGAGGCACTCACCATGCCACGCAACGTCTGAGGCTCCTCGGCTTCCTGAGAGGATTCTGAGGAGCTCATGGACCAGGACTCACGGATGGCACCCAGATTCTCATCTAGGATCTTGGGGTTCAGAGTGGGCAGAGCCTTGCTCTTGTTTGGTGTCAAGAAGTTTTCTGGCCTCTAAAAAAAAAAATGGAGACTTTGAACCGGCCCTTCCATGGTGCCTTCTATACTCCAAGCTCCCTGGCATGGCTCAGCAGGCCCTGCACACCTGCCCTCTGTACACTTCCTGCCACCCGCCCCTTGCTTACTGGGTCCCAGACGCAGTGTCCTGCAGCTCCTCCAAGAAGCTAAGTGATTCCCTGCCTCAGGGCCTTTGCATCTGCTTCTTTCTCTACCCAGGGATCCTTACACAATTGCCCCTTACCATCATTTGGGTCTGGCCCATGTATAATCTTTGTGGAGAAGCCCTGCCCTTGGACACAGAGACCACACTCCCACTCCAAAGTAAGCCCACCATTCACAGCATACCGTTTCACAGTGTTCACAGTAACCACCCTATGAAAACACCTTTCAGACGGTGGGGTTTGCTTATTGACTCTCTCTGCCTTCTCCCAGCGTTCACACCAAGACCGAAGTCTCGTGTGAGCAAGGGCGCTATCATCTCCAGTGTCCTTCTCACTGTAGCTGCTCAACACACGTTCATGGGTGCGCAGCGAGTACGCCACCAATGGCCTCCACACCCAGTGCAGCGATAACTTCTAAAATGCCCGCTCTTTTCTCCCCCTTCCCATCTCACCGCTACCATCACTCACTTTGACCACCCCCTTGGAGGGTCTCTCTGTGCACTTTGGTGAACCCTTCTTCTTCATGACCCTCTCTCATCTCCCTCCTTCTCCCTCAGGGAAGCCCTGTGCCTCTGTCCTCTCTTGGCCAAGGGTTTCCTGGGTTTTCCTAGCCCAGCATTGGCTACCTGTACTTTCACATTGCTCTGCGGTTCTAGGCTAGCTTGCTATTTTTGTTTTTCCTAATAAAACTTTATCTTCCTCGGACTTAGGGACATGTGTCAGCGGTCTTTTTGTGGGGGTGGTCACTTTAAAACTTGTTTGGGGGGCTGGCAAAATGGCTCCACAGGCAAAGGAGCTTGCTGCCAAGCCTGAAGATGTGAGTTTGATCCCTGGGACCCAGGCAGTGGAAGGAGAGGGTCATCTCCTGCATGTTGTTCCCTGACCTCCACACATGCACCATGGCACACGTTGACATGTACACACATACACAGTAGATAAAAGTGTACTAATTGTTTTTAATTAAGGAAAAGTTATTTGAAACCCATTGTTAGCTCTACCAGTTCTACAATTAGTTCTACAGTCTCCTGGTTTTCAGAGGCCTCAAATGTGATGCAATCTCACCCCGTGTTAGCTGTTGGAATCCTCACTCAGCCTCAGTGCAGACTTATTTATTCACTGGATGGTGTCTTGCTAGAAGCAAACAGAGCCATGGGCACAATGCCAAACAGGAGGGATGTGCTCAGGGCTCTGGGTGGCCCAGTGTCTAACAACTGGAGTGAGGAGGGTGCCTGCATACCTCACTTCGTGGACACTACATGGAAGCCTACACACCTGGACTACATAAACGGAAGACTCTGCACTCGAACACTGAGGTGTGTTTGCAATGATTTCTTTATGTGCCATACAATTTGGGGTTCAGAAATGCATTATAACACAGGGCTTCTACATGCTATGTCAGCAGAGTTAGGGGTCACTCACACACACGTGGAATCACCTGGGACATTCTAGGCCCCAATCCCTCTCTTTTGAATGGGTATAAAATAGATAATTCCTAAGAGAAACATCTATAAATGCTCTTGGCATGGAAGAGGGATGCATATGGTAACCTGAGGCTGACTTCAGCAGGCCATTTAAATCTGTAAACATCAGTCCAGTTTCCTGCCTCATCTTCTCCTGTTTGAAGAAGGGCAGGATTCACTTAGATGTTTCCCAAATGATACCGAGTCTTCTATGCCCTGGAAGTGCCCAGTGCAGCATCCCACTCACACAGTTTGGGGTTTTCTAAGTGAGTGTTCGGATAAGTACCACATCTGTCTCCCTACTCAGAAATTTTGAACACTTGGGGATGGGAAGATGGTTCAGAGGTTAAGAGCACTGGCTGCTCTTCCAGAGGATATAGGTTCTATTCCTGACTCCCAGCAACCACGATCTGTTAACAGCCCTCTTCAAACTTCTATGGATACTAGGCATGCATGTGGTACATAGGAATATATGCAGGCAAAATGTTCATATACATAAAAAATCTTTTTTAAAATGCTGAACATCAGACTGACTGCAGAGGGATAGCTATGAAATGCTTATTGGGCAAAATGATGGGTGGGTGGTAGAAAAATAAGGAATAACCAGCCAGGGCAAAACCCACCTCCCTAGTGACCAGGTGGGTCCAAGCTCGGGTGAGATGCTGATTCAGGACCTGTAATGACATTTCTCCTCATTTCCAGGCAGAAAGCCAATCTCAATGCCCTGGATTTCATAGACTGCCATCTAATCCAGTTAGCGGAGGAAGTAGGAGTAATGAAATCAAAAGAGGTCTCCAGAGGTGGCCCAGTCATTACAGAAAGCAGGGACAATTGCCGAGGGAGTCACCTCCCCCACTGCCTGTCTCCTTGCTGGCTGTCCACCCTGTATGGTCTCAGGACCAGCTAGGCCAACCCAGTGATGTGGAACTGATGTTTTTGGGTCAGAGTTACACACTCACCAGATATTTTTAGGCAGATTCTGATACTATGTATAAATTCATTTAATTTCGTAACAGATAAATTAAAAATGAGACTCTCAGTCCAGAACAGTGAATTCATCTCACCAGCCTCTCCTGGGCAGGGGAGTATCCTGAGGAGGAGGGAAGGCAGTCAGAGTAGGAGGGGGCAGGAGAGAGCCAAGCCTCCTGGGTGAACTGCCTATTCAGGCCTTGCTTGGCTCTGCTAACCCCATTCTTTTCTGTCTGCTCACCCCGCAAGCTTGTTTATTTGCTTTTCTATTTGGCAGGTCTGCTGGGGAGCATGGGGCTGACAAGTGGCCCCTCAGTCTGTAGCTCCGTGGTGGTAGCAGATCCTGCTTCATTAGGACCGTAATTGGGGACTGACTTTGAAAGCTCAAAGAGATGCATGGCCATGCACCAGCTCAGACACAGCACCCAACCCAGCTCCTGCGCTGTGCCGACTGCTGCACACCACGTGAGAAACATGGTGGGAGGAGATGTCCAGCAGGCACTCTAACCAGCAGAGTGGGGTCTGTTGAGACAGGCTGGGCCAATGGCATTCCAAGCTGGCAGCATTTGAGGTCACCTGTCTCCCCTCCCTACCCTCAACACCTCTGCTGCCCTCCTCCCTCCTCCATCCCCTAGATCCCTGGTCATGCAAAATGCAACAGCTCCTGCTTGCCCGGGCAATTACAAAGCAACCGGGCTGCAGCTGCTGTCCCTGGTGCTGAAAGTGCCCGCCTTCCGGCCAGCCCGCCTCTCGCCCCGCCTTGAGCTTTCTTGGTGGGGGACACAGGCTCTTAATTCAATTAGCTGGCCCTGAACCCTCCCTAGGGAGCCTGGAGCGGAAACTGACAAATTCTGTTTAACAAAGACATTTGTCCCCCGCCCCGCCAGGCGTAGGGCTCTGCTCTCCTGTATCCCGCTCATTAGGTATCTAACAAAGTGCGTCCCAAGAAATCTGCTTCCCATCGCTAGTAATTCAGGAGGCCTGATACAATTTTCTCCCCGATAAGGGTGGCTCACCCGCTGGCAAGCACCATAATGAGCCCCGTGCAGTGGCTCCCTGATCAGTCACTGCTTTGCCATTTCCTGTGGGCTGCAGTTGCAGGTTCTTATCTCTGCAGCTGTAGGCGAGGCTCAGACAGCAGGCCCTTCAGGAGAGCTTGCCTCCCATGCATATGGCCAGCCTCATTTATGGCATCCTGAGGGCTGTGGCAGCTGTGGCAGGTTTGAGCATCTAGGTCGCTCTCCCAGCCAAAAAGGGCCCACGTGTTAATACTCAACGGATCCATGGGGGGTCAACACCCCCCAAAAGCAAGGGGCAAGAATGGGGGTGGTAAAGATTTTATTATTTTTTTTTAATTCTGTTGGGGTGTTAGGATTAAATAGAGCCCCGCCTGTGGCTTAGTGGGTTGGCTGTGGGTTCATTCACTCTTACGGGCCAGAAATCATTTTTTACCTACATTTCATCGGCCCCTGTTCACATCTGGACAGAACCACACACTACTGCTGCTCAAGGATTTTCTATAGTTGTCCACCACTTTTTGGCCAAGTCCAAACTTTGTGTCCTGGCACCCACCCCGTCCTTCTACAATCTGGGCCCCACTTACAAGTCCAGGGTCACTGTTACTACAGCATCCCTACGTCCCACAAGCCTTCATGTCAATGCACATGCTGGTCTCTGATACACCTCTGCTTTCCCAGTTTCCAAGCCATTATCTGAAGTAGGACTCAAACCATGCCTCTGGGTGACACTTCCCCTAGCCCTGTATTCTTAGTGTCGCGTCTCAGGCTGGATGCTCAGGTGGTCATAATCTGTTGGAGTGCTTTATTGCTAGGTACAGGTCAGGGCCCAAATAAGTAGGGCCCTAATGAAATTACACATGTGTGATCTCGCCTGGGCCAGGGATCCATCTGGCTTGGCTGGAAGACTAGGCTAGTGCAGTCTGGTCTTGAGTTGGTGAGAATTCCTAGGCCAGCTCTCACTTTCTTAGAAGTTTTTCTAGAAGGCTCTACTCTCTATGTCTTCCTCTTATGTCTTCAACCAACAAATTATGCATTGAGCTTGTAAGGAAAGCAGCACAGAGGATGTTCCAAGACTCCAGGTTCCTCAGCCTGCCCAGCATCCTGACTTAGGACATTATTTCTTGAGAGGTATTTCAGGGTCATGTTCTCAAGGCAACAATGGCCCCAAGGCTGGTGATAAATTTGAGATGAGTCTGTATCAGGCCCCCTGAATTGCTTGCACCAGAAGCAGCCTGCATCATGGTCTCAGACCCAGAAGCAGGTCTTTATGTATCCATTTCTTCCATAGCCCCAGATGCAGTCAGGGAAATTCAGAAAATTTGACCTCTGGAGAGATTATCACCTTTTTTATTTCTTCAGTCTCAGAAAATTTTCTGTGAGAGCTGAGAGATGGCTCAGGAGGTAAAGGTGTTTGCCATCAAGTCTGACAACCTGCATTAGAGCCGACTCCTGCAAGTTGTCCTCAGACCTCCACATGCATGCCTGCTATGGAACACAATCATACACACACACACACACACACACACACACACACACACACACACACACACAATGTATGGCGGAAATTGCTGTGAAAACAAATGAGGGGCTGGTGATGCTTATCTTCAGCCCTTGACAAGGCTTTTTGATGTCCGCATGAGCAGAGAGCAGCTGTCAGGAGGGGCAGGTGCTGAGTGATGGATTAGTGGGGTTCTGGTGTTCCCTTATCCCAATGCCCTGCCCCCATCTCTCAACTCGGTATGCTTGTCAGCAGCTCTGGTGCACAGTGCTGAGAGCTCCCTTCCTGAGGGCTTGCAGGATCCTGTTCTGGGCCTCAGCACAGGCCCCAGCTCTCTCCTCAGCAACCGTTACCTTTCTGAGAACGCAGGATTACAACTCCCATTACAGATGAGAAAAGGAAAGCTCAGAGAAAATCCCAACCCAGGTCTGAAGACGTGCACTGTGTGTGTCATTGGCGACTTGGACCCTGAGGTAGCGGACAGGGAGGACTTTCAGTATGTCATAAAATCAACATCTAGGGTGACCTTAAGCCTAGAAAATGAGCTGAGATGAAGGTGAGGTACCACAAGCATATTTTAGCACGTCTAAGCATGAAAGAGCAGAAGCTCCAGGTGAGGGTGGGCTGTCCTGCTCAGGTGCCATAGCCTGGACTTCAGTGGCCCTCACTGCCTGGGAAGGATTCAAACTAGCAGCCTCCAGCTGCACGAAAGGAGAGCATGTGTTAAGCAAAGGTGGCCTTGTGCCACCCAGTACTGCCAATGGCGCTTCACTGTCTTGGAGGACATTTTAAGAGAAGAGTGGTCAAGATTTGATAAACAGGAGTCAGAAGTGAAGTGTGTGAAGGGCCCATCACGGGGGAGGGCTGCTTCAGGCTGGGAGGGTAAATAAACTGTTGTGGCAGATGCATGCATGTAATCCCAGCCCTCAGAAAGCTGAAGCAGTAGGATCATGAATTTGAGGCAGCCTGGGATACACACTGAGACACTCAGTGTTTCAAAAATAGGAAAGCAACACCAAAATTTGCAGATGCCGGGAGGCTTGATGTGAACATGGGAGCTGAGTTCCCTGGAGATGGGCTGGGGAAGGAGAAGGCAGACCAGTGGGAGGGAACACAGAGAGGTAGGAAGAGGCTTCCAAGGAGCTATAGAGACCAGAGAGGGCTCCTGTCAGGAAGTGAGGGAGCTCCTGCCACAAGAAGCAAGCCAGTAGAGTCTATAGAACCGTGTGTGTGTGTGTGTGTGTGTGTGTGTGTGTGTGTGTGTGTACGTGTGTGTGTGTGTGTGTGTGTGTGTGTGTGTGTAGGAAGAAGTACTAGACTCCCTCCTCTCTGAGGTAGGCTGTATGGGAAGAGTGACGTGGGAGACAAGAGACTGTGGTGTCCACGTTGTCCTCAGAGCATGCCGCACCCATGAAGGCAACTCCAGAGATATGAAAAGCAGGTGGGAAGCTTGGAAGAAGGGTGATGAGCCCTGCCCTTGTGACCTTGCACCTGCGACCCAAGGGCCAGGGTGGCCCTGGGGAAACTGAGGCTTTCTTTTATCCCCTGCACCTGGACCTCGAGATTGGACCTGAGCCAGTGAGGGAAGGATGCTGTGAAAGAGAGGGGCAGGACAGAGCTTTCTGTCTCCTGCCGTCTGGCCTGAGTAAGGACAGAGAGCACAGGGGGACATCGGGGAAGGCAGCCAGGACTATTGTGAAATGCTGCAAGGGGAAGTGTTCCTTCTCTGCCCCCCTCCTCCTATGATGGTGTTTTCAGAGCTGGACTCCTTGAGGGTGGGAATAGAATCTTCCAAAGGACAGGCTAACAGAAGAGAGAGCCTTGGGACCCTGGATACTGGCTGTCCAAGAAGATGAGTTTGGTGGGGAGATGGAGGCAGTTTTGGGTCAAGATTTCTCTAAGGACCAACCCAAAGCAATCACATGGGGCTTTCAAAAAAAATCATCCAAGGCCTGTCTGATTATACTTGTCCTCTGCCCTGTCTCTCTGGTCACCTGGCTGACTTCACTCTGGGCTGGTAGCCAGAGAGGACTTTGTAATGAAGGCACCAGGAGGCCCTTTTGTGGCCTCAACTGTTGCCCTACCACACTTCCAGGGAGAGGGAAAGGGAGTGGAGGGCCAATGGGACTGTGTCTGCCACCTGTCTCAGAGCAGGGCCTCAAATGCACCTCTTTGTATGAGATTCCAGGCATCCAATGGGCTCCAAGTCTTCCCCACATCCTTGGATGTTGCAGGCTGAGCAGGGGTGGCCACACACATGAGAAGCCTGATCTCTGCCTGCCCGATGTTCCTCGACCCTGGTCAGCCACTGAATCTTGAATCCTAACCCTAAGAGGGGGAAATGTCCCTAAGATCAAGGTGTTTATGTGGTCCTGTCCTGCCTCACTTCCAGGGAGGTGCATTTCCTGCAGAGGCGAGAATGGGCCCAGTGAACACCTACTGTGTGCATGCCAGGGTCAGGTGAGGGAGATCTGCTCATCTTGGGCTGCTCTTCAAAGAGGCTGCCTACAAGCTGGAGGGCACCCAGGATGTGGTGGGATTATTAAAAGAAGGCAGGGCTGCCTCGCTTGGAGAAGCAAAGCCTTTTGGGGGTGAAAAACAACACATACCCCTCTTCAAAGAGAAAAGGCTGAGATCAAAGGGAGAAGGCAGGAGGTCAAAGGTCGATTCCTGTCTGTCTGTGGAGTGGCCAAGGGCTCATGGATTCTTAGTGTCTATGTCCTCCAAAGTCTACCTTTCTAACTTCGTGGAAAAGAGGACCCGGTGCATGGATTCTAGTTAACGGACCTGCATGTTTTGCTCAGGCACTCTCCTACACACACAACTCCAGCTTCAGACAGATCACCAGAGGCAGCAAACGCCCACAGAGAAGCAATACATCAGGGTAACCACAACCCCACACCCCCGCCACTGACAATCCCCTCTGAAGCATAATATCCCAAACTAGAGATAATGCTTGCCAATCACTGAGCCGACAGGCTGTGTTAGCTGATCAATCTGCCAGCATGCCTGCTGGCTGATGATGCCATCCATGCGGGCGGCTTGCTGGGGTGTGCTACAGCCTCAGAGGGCAGAGCTGGGAGCATGGGACAAGGGGAGACCCCAGAAACAGGGGATCTCAGTGTGAGGGAAGTTTCTGTCTCTCAGAGTCATAGCTGTGTCATGGGGAGGGGCTGCTGCTAAGGAGAGTGAACGTTCTGTCATGTCAAAGCAGGAGAGAGGATAGGATGACTATGGTGCTGGATGTGGCTGAGGACATTCTTGTCTAGGTGGATTTGTTGAGGGAGACCTCTGCTGTCTCCTTTTGGACATCCCAGCACACTCTTGTCCCTGAGCTCCGAGAGTGGGTGGTACAGAAACTGTGGGTATGGCAGACTGAGCTTGCCAAGTGTCCAAGGAATAGACCAGCTTGTGCTGAACCTTCAGCCCTCAGGTTGGGAGCACTTCCTCTCTATGCCCCTCCTGGCCATGTGCAAGGAGTTACCCAAGGATGGACTTGTCAGTTGTGTTGGCCAGGTGTCCCAAGACACCTACCACCTCAAGCCCTTCTAGGGCAGCTGGAATGCACACAGGACTCTGGCACTTTGTTCCTGGTGGTGACTCTTGGAGCTTTCAGGCTGTGCTAGGAGGAATTAATGGGTGGTCCTTGTTCTGATTCTGCCATCACTAGCCCATAAACTGCACGTGGAGAAGCATATCATGGGCCACAAAGCTGAAGTCTCCTCTAAGGTGGAACATCAAGATGGAAGGATCCTGGCCTCTCGTAGTAGCTAATCTCCAACTTCACTCAGATTGTTTACTCAGGGATGACAAGTAGCCTTTCCAGGGACTCTGGATTTTATCATCTCAAGGGTCATCAGGTTGTATGCCACTAACCAGTATCTACTCATGAACCTATGTGTTCATTCTAGTCTCCATCCCCTGATGTCTATAAAGGGAAGGACTTTTTCTTTTGTCTTGGTCTTGCTCAATGTACTGTCCCTTAACCCTAGCACATAAGGGTTGATGCATATTGTTTGCAGGTGTGTAAAGATGATGATGGGGATACAGGGAGAGGACCCTTTTAGATTTACCTGAAGTACCACCTGACCCCTTCACCAATTCTCAACACTCTTCTTTTAACCCTTAGTGGGACGATGGCAAAAGAGTTAGTTTCTATACTAGGTGAGGGTCATGTTCAAGATTAGTTGAATTAAAAATGAGGAACATGGGCTTTATAGCCCCAGGACATGCCCTCACTTCAATCCACAAGGTCACATGGTGAAATTCTTCACCTGCCCAGTGTCTGGCATGTAGGAAATTCTCCTTAGATCTGTATAGCATGACAGATGTCATATACTCCTTATATCTGTATAGCATAGAGATGGCTGTCGTTGCTGCAAGGACCTGATAATGAGTCCACTCACACCAGCATTACCACAGTCACTTCCCTAAATTGATCTTCAACATTGTAGAGTCAAAGTGAGTCACTTATTGGCCAGTTCTCAGATGGAGTTACCAAGGAACAGCTGAGCTACAGAGAGATTATGTGTGTGTCAACACAGGTGTGAAAATGTCTGTCATTTACATCTGTGGGTGTATGTGTACTTATGCATTAAATGCATGCAACATTGAAGAGGTGTGTGTACATGCATATCTGTGCATATGTGACTGTCTTTGTGTGAGCGTGTAGACGTGTGTAGAACCTCTGTGTACAAATTCTTGGCTGCTGGGTCTGCATTTCTGCTAGTACAATTTTTTTTTTTCTGGTGCACACCTAATCTTGGTCTCTTTTCTTTTCCTTTCTTCTTAGAAATCCATTACTAAAAGGCTCCCCCCCCACCTCCAGGGGAAGGGGGCTAAGGAAAGGGGAAGCTAAAATCACAAGGCCCAGATCAAAACACTCAGCAGCTAAATGAATTCGGCAGCGTTTTCCCGCATGACTTGGAGGGATAATTTAGTGAGGCCGCCAGCTGGAAGGAAAGGGATTAATTCTGCACTTAGCGCAGTTCCAGTGAATAATTCATCACTGGAGACCTTTGTGCCCAGCCTCTGGGCAACAGGGGACATGTCCTACCCACCTGCCTGTTGCCTGTCTGTCCCCATCATTCTCCTAGCCAGGGATACCTAGCTCTCTCTCCTTCTTCTGGTTGCAGAGTGCATGTGTCTTGGGGCAAGGCAGGAGGCAGAGGGAGATGACAAGAGACTAGCAGTGACTATTGACAGATCCTAGACCCTGAGACGGCCCCAGCAGCCTGGGATGCTCTTGGGAAAGATGTCACATTTCCCCACTTCTCCTTTCTTAGGATTAAAAAAAAACTTAATTAAAAATTTTAGTTTTGATATATGACGCACGTGTGTGTTGTTATCAGTGTGTGTGTGTGTGTGTGTGTGTGTGTGTGTGTGTGTGCGCGCACATAAAGGTCAGAGCACAACTTTGTGGCATCAGTTCTCCCCACATTTATATAAGGTCTGGGGATCCAACTCAAGCTGTCAGGCTTGAGCCAGCTCAGCGGTCCTGGGTCTCTGTGGCGTCTCTCAATGGGTTTTCTTATTTTCACGTTTGATTTAGTGGTGAGTACAGGTGTGGGTGCCATGAACAGGGGTTAGAGGGATCTGGAGGGGATGATGGTGAACACCACACGGGGCCTTTTGTGCTGTCATCATCCCAGATCTTCTCCTCATACCGCACACTGTGGAATGCCCATGTTCTTCATGGCTAAGGACATAAGGCTCTGAACTTCCTTATAGCTGCTGGATTTTTTTCCTGTCCTGAGAAGCTAACAAGAGTAGATTAGCCCTTAATCAGCTCTTGAACATTTCCTGGGTTCGGGGTCAGATTGGCCACACCCTAGTACCAGAGAGGGAAGTGGAGAGGTTTCAGTGAGTGGCTTTCAGGAACACTAGATCCATGACCAGCGTCAAAGCTGGAGTCAGCCTAAGTGGAAGCGGCTAGAGGACCAGTGGCCATCCCCCAGGCAGGGCTTGCCTGGTAACCTTTCCACTCGGACCGACTCTGCCGTGGCAAGCAGGCTCCCAAAATGGGTCCCCAAGCCCCTCCACCTTAATATTTAGAATTGCCAAATAGAGAGTCACCACTTCCATGATTCTGTTGGGTGTATGACACAGCAGACCCTGAGACACGATGATGATCCAGTTCTTTTAAAAGCACAGAGTCTTCTCTGGATGCTGACAGAAGCGAAAGTCAGAATTTCAAAGTGTGCTGGGGACTAGCTGTGCCTGCTGGCATCACAGTACAGGGACCATGGTAAGAAGGCATGTGGGCGGTCTCCAGGAGCTGAGAGCACCCTGGCTAGCAGCCAGCAAGGAATCTGGGCCACCAGTCCTACACCACAAGGAACTTGGTCCTGCCTGCACCCCTGAAATCATCCCTGTCATCTTCACAGAACTCTGACCCCCAGTTAAGCAGGTGTGGGTTAGGTTAGGTTGGGGCAGAGGTAGACTCCTGGGCCTTTGTGGCCCTTTGTTCTTACCTCTTCCTAATCCCAGCACTCTGCCTGACTTCCTGGGGCCTCAGACCTCCTCAGAACTTCCCAACTAAACCAGCAGACTCTTCCTTCTCCCTGGCCCCAGACCCTGAGAGTCAGCCCCTGAGAAGGATGTTGTCGCTCACTTGGGGGTTATGGGAGCTGACACACGTCTGACCCTTCCAGGCCCCCACTCTTACCTCAGAGGAAAGAAGTTGGAAGGAGAGATTCACTGTGGGGGGCTCTCCACTGATGGTTTTTAGGTGGGTGTCCTAGGGAAGAGAAGGGGCAGTGAGTCTACATGGCCAGGCCAGTGCAGGCAAGACCTCTCAGGTCCAGCTCTTGTTCTGACTCCTCCGGGAAGAAGGAGGGTACAAAGGAGTGTGGGAGGGATGCCAGAGCTGGCCTTCTGCCTCTGTTCCAGCAACGCCTCCACTCGGCCCTTCGCACTCCGTTCAACACCTGACTGGCACCTCCACGCTCGTCTTCTGGCAGAGCAGAAGTTCCTGTTTGCTGTTATGTCAGAAGTATTTAGGGAAATGGTGGCACAGAAATAGACAATGATGCTGGGTGTGGTGGCACATGCCTGTCGTCCCAGCACTTGGTAAGCGGAGACAGGAGGATCAAGAGCTCCAAGTCATCATTGGCTACATAGCAAGTTTGAGGCCAGAGATGTCACATATACATATACACATATATGTATCTATATATACGTGTGTGTGCGTGTGCATGTGCGTGTGTGTGTGCACATGTGTGTGTGTGTGTGTGTGATAAAAACAGTAATGATAAAGCTATTTTTTTTCCAGTGAGGATTGAACCTTTGGCCTCTTGCAAACTCGCATACTAGGCAAGTGCTCTTCCACTAAAGCTACATCCCAAGCCTTGTTTGTTTTTGTTTGTTTGTTTGTTTTTATTTTGAGATAAGTTCCTCACACTGGTCTCAAAGTCATTCTGTAGCCCAGACAAGCATCAAAGTTTTCATCCTCCCACCTCAGCTTCTGGGGTAGCCAAGATTTACAGGCCTGCACCACCAGGCCTGACACTGAGAATCTATTCTAAGTGCTTTATGTATTTCCTGACTGAATCCCATAGCAACCCTGTGAGCAAGCATGCTTCTCTCTCTCTCTCTCCTCTCTCTCTCTCTCTCTCTCTCTCTCTCTCTCTCTCTCTCTCTCTCTCTCTCTCTCTCTGTGTGTGTGTGTGTGTGTTTATGTGCGTGTGTATTATAGACAAGGAAAGTAAGGCATGGATGCTACTATTTTTCCTACGGAAGGGAATACGGTCACATGTGAGCTGGCAAGTGGTGAAACCAGAATTTGAGCTCCGTCAGTCTGCCCCCAGAGCCTGAGTATACCCCTCTGCTTATTGTGTCCTGGACATGTGGACAGAGATGAGAATGAGGTCTCGAGAGGTTGTATTCTGTCCCAGGTCTCATAGGAAGATGGGGTAAGGGAAGCCTTGGGCTCAACTCTGGGAAAGCCTTGCCGTTACTCCCTGGGACCCCAGGTTTGCTTTCCAGGGGCTCACCCTGGCTTGTCTCTCAAGCACTCCCAGGTAAGACCAGTCTTTGGTGTTCCTCACACCTACAGGCTTCCCTAGTGGGCACCCCGACAGAGGCTGTTAAGAAGCCACATTCACCTGGGTGGTGGTGGCACATGTCTTTAATCCCAGCACTCTGGAGGTAAAGGCAGGAAGATCTGAGTTCAAGGCCAGCCTGGTCAACAGAGCAAGCTCCAGGGTAGCCAGGGCTACAGAGAGAAACCCTTCTTGATGCCCCCCACCCACCGCACACTCAAAGAATCCATATTACCTTCTATAGATGTGGCCATGGGCAGGAGTAGGGTGATACCATGTGGGGGACCAACTAATGGTAGGGACTTACCGTGATGGGGAGCCGTTCCACACACAGCCCTTTCAAGTCTTTTCCTGTCAACATCTTGTGGTAGAGACGAGATTTTAGTGGTAGCACGGAGACACCCAGGGGCTGCTTGAGGGTCCATGGTTCACTGCTTTTCACTGTGGGAGGAAGGACCAACTGAAGCTCCTGTTAACAACTTCCTGTTCCTGCCTCCCAGATTCTTGGATGGGTTTGTAGGCATTCCCTGGGCTCCATCCTCGGTGTTGGACATGCAGCTCTCTAGGCTCTCAATGCCCCTTGTTCCCCGCCTCCTGTTCCCTTACACACATACACTGCCTCTTTGTTTCTTCAGAGATTTATCAGCTTAGAGTGAGCTCTAAGCAGATTCTATATCCATAGTTATTTTTCGGGATGGCCCTGTCTCTGTCCTCTGGTGTGTGTGTGTGTGTGTGTGTGTGTGTGTGTGTGTGTGTGTGTGTCTTAATTTAGATTATGGGATCCAGACTTGGGATCAGCTGGTCCCTCCACCATTCTCCAGTACACTCTCTTCTCACTGATGGACGTTAATGATGTCCAGGCAGGGACAGGCCCCCATTTCCTGTGCTCTGCAGCTGCCCTATGGCCATGGATTTAAACTAGACCTTCTTCTATTCTTCTGCCTGTACTGGGGGCTTCCTGGCTCCTGGAGGTCCTTAGGCAGTCCTTACAAGAGGCATTGGCAGGTGGCCCAAACATCCCTTAATAGAACTCTCCTGATGAATTCTGCCCCATGGGTCACTGGGCACTTACTTGAGGCAGAAGGGTAATACTCTAGCACCAGGGCTGTGTCATCTGAGAAACTGGTGGCTCCATCTCGGCCTTGGAAGAGGAAGGACTGGTTCCATAAGGGCTGCTCTGGGGGTCCCCCAGGTTTGGACAGCTGGAAGAATGTGGGAGCAGGTGTAGGGTTATACCTTCTTCCAGATTTGGTTGTATATATATCCCTTACATGCCACAAGTGTTTGTCCCAATTATAGAAAGTCAAGAAATAGTAAATAAAAGGAAGGGAAAACTCCTATATTCTTACATTCAGACAACCACTCAAGCTGGGCAGTGGTGGTGTAAGCCTTTAATCCCAGCACTTGGGAGGCAGAAGCAGGCAGATCTCAGAATTTGAGGATAGCCTGTCTACAGGGCAACACAGAGAAACCCTGTACTGGAAAAACAAAAGACAGCCACTCAGTACCACTGTATTCCCATTTTTCTGTGCATATTTTGTACGTATAATTGCCACTCTGCCCTTTTCCACTTACAATCAAAATGTAAGCACAACCACAGTCTCAAGAAACTCTCATTACTTGTGACTTTAGTAACTTCAAGATATTCTACATGTGATGGCATAGACTGATAATCCCAACACTTGAGAGGTAGAGGCAGGAGGATTCAGGACAACTTGGGCTATATAAAAGTTGGAGAACACCTCAGCTATGTAGCAAGTTTGAGGCTAGCCTGGATTATGTAAGACCCTCTTAAAAATCAAAATAGAGCCCACCTTCCCCAGAAGTTGCGTTGCCATGTCCAACTGACCTGATTTTTCCTTTTTTTTAAAAAAGTTTTTAATTTGTGCGTGTGTGCCACAACACATATGCAGAGGTTGAAGAACAACTTGCTTGAATCAGCCCTCTTCTTCCATTATATGGTAGGTTTTGGCTAATCAAACTCATATTGTCAAGTGTGGCAGCAAATGCCTTAACCCATTGAGGCATTTTGCTCTCCCATTTTCTGACTTTCCCCCCTGACAACACTGTGCTGGATGCTCTTTACCACATACCTCTGTATCCCAGACTATTTTCTCAGTACAAATAGCTAAAATGCTGCTCAGTGAAATTCTTTTCATGCTCTAAGGTACTGGCTCGATGTGTGTAGTGTTTTTCGCAATGTTGTACCAACATTCACAGCCCCTTTCTATTCCATACAAGTTACCCCAGCCCCGTTCAGAAGGCCACACAGGTCTTCAGATTCCAGAAGCTGGTTTTATCTGGCTTCAGGCCGTTGGGGACTCAGGTGACTTGAAGGCACTGTCAGGCAGCAGCTGGAGCACACACATGGGGATGGCTTGGAAGATGAAATGTGACAGCATTGACCAACGCCCAGATAAGGGAGACTGGGTGGTCCAAAACCCTCAAAGGAAGCAGGCCTAGAGGAGGCTCTGAAGGAAGATGTGACAAGGTGAAAGAAGAGGAAAGGGACTTCTAGGTGGGAAAACGACCAAGCAACAGATTGTGGAGGTGGCACACAGCTCAGCCATGTGAAGGACCTCGGAAGGGGGTGGGGGGATTCATGGAAAATCCACATAAATAGGAAGGTGGGAAAATAGCCTATAACTCTTAGCACGAATCCCTGAATGGTCTCAGCATGGTCTGCCTTGCCTCTGCCCTGTCAGGGGCTGTCGGCCACAGTGGCAGTGGTCCTACCTCCTGCTCCCCTGAGGGGATTAGCAATCACAGGAAAAGGTCAGCACAAACACTCCAGGAGCTACTGAGGCTAGATGGAGAGGGGCCTACTCCTCCTGATTGGGTGGGGCCCTCACACCTGTCACACTTAATGGGCTTGCTCTGGTCCTCAGGAGTCTTGCCCAAGGCTTGGCTGAATCTTTCCTTGTTTGTGGTCATCTCAGGGACAGATGAACACTAGGATAGCGCTGGAGTCATAGGCACATCCCTAAGACATCATGGTGGAAGCTCGGGGATTGCCACCTGGTGAGCACTCTAGGCCCCAGAAGCCAGTTGTGAGTTCTGCAGAGCTTGGTATTGATCTCTCAGGATTGATCCCCACACTATGACCCTCCCATATCCTGGGTATCAGAGGAGGGTATCCACATTGTCTGGACCAGCTGCCAGGCCAGGGAGGAGGGACTGTGACTTGGTTTACTGGGGCCTCATTTGTTGCCCCTATCCTGGGAAAGGGTTATTTAATGGATACTAGCTGTCTGCTGTGGGACTTATTAACAGATCGAAATGGAGTCTACACGGCAAGAGGTGGTAAGTGGCTGCCTACCCAATGAGGGACAGCCTTATCCCTGAATGGGTTCCCAGAGTAAGTCCCCCAGGAGAAAGCCTTTCATACCTAGAATTTGGGAGGGTGAGTCCTACATATTCTCTCTCTTTCTCCCTCTCTCATACAAAAACGAGTGTGTGTGGGACTCAAGGTTAAATAACAATCTATTATCAGCCCTGTGAAGATATCAGCCCTGTGCTGTGGCTGGTCGGCATGCTGTGCAGAGGTGAGGGGGTGGGGTGGGCGTAGGGTAGACACGGCCTGAAGATGCTGATGGGAAAGGCTAGGGTGGACTTCGGAATTAAGGAATATGATTAACCCTCAGCTGTGATCTTCAGAAAAGCCATTAACCCTCTGCCACTGAGGCAGACCTGCCTTCCCTGGGGACAGAGCCTCCATTCCATGGGCCCTTGTCCCTTCCTCCTCCTCCTGTTTCCTCTGGACTCACCCTCACTCTCAGCCTCACACACTGCTGTCTCTTCTGCCCAGGCACAGTGGAATCATGCTGAGAGCAAGAGCTGCTGGCGGCTGGGGCTGGCTGGGCCTTCCAACAAGCTAGGACCCTTGGCTCAGGGCCCAGGGACCACTTTAAGCTTATTGTTTGGATCAGTGAGTCCCTTCCCCTCTCTGGGACCGAGTTTTTTTTTTTTCCCCTCAAATGCCTTGTGCTTCACACTTTGAAAGCCTTTTGCAAGGTTGAAAGGGACAATGGATATTTTTCTAGTATGCAAAAGTTCAGTTTGACTTAATTTAGTAAATGTTGCCTGGGACATCACGACAGACAGACACTTGTATGTAGGGTACTGCAGGGATGATGGGAGAGCTAGAGACACACTCCATCCCTTCCTAGAGCTTATCTTCCAAGAGTATGGAGCATATACATGCATGTGAGTAAAACCCACCCACTCCTCCATCATGCTGAAGCCTGAGCAAGTTATTGTGGTAGCAATTAGGATATGTGAGGAGAAAGCCACTCCTCTTATCTGGGGCAGGGAAGAGCTGAGGGTTGAGGTCAAGGTTGGAGGGGAGAGAGGACAGATGCGGAGAACGGTGAGTCTTCCCTGAGGCTGGGTGAGAACTGGAGCGATGAGGTCTGTGTCTGGATGAACAGCACATAGCTAACGGGGGCTTGGTCCCGTGTGTGAGAGGGTCGAAGGGTCCAAGGGAAGCCTGTGGTTCAGGGCAGAGCATGCCTTACTTGCTTCTCAGAGAACAAATTAGCAAGGCTGGAACGGGAAGGCTGCTGCAATGGCCTAGGCAAGAAAGGCAGCCAGGACTTGAGTGAGTCCAGGGTGATGGGAAAGACAGAGAGCTTGGGAAGACTGGCTGTGGGGATGGGACAGGGAGAGATGACGGGCACAGGCGACTCTTTCCATCCATTTGTTTCGTTCTTGGGAGTTCTGCCCCAATTCTGCAGGTTGTGAGAGCTGTAGGAGCAAGCAGGTGGGTCCAGCATCCAAATCTACGTCCAACCAGACATGTTTAATCCATCCCTTGACTGATCAGAGCTCAGGTTTTGCTGTCCTCACCAGGGGGAAGAGTGGAACAGACTGGGGTGGCCTGGTACATTCTGTCCTCCTTGCCTCACAGCCAAAAAGTAGAGAGCCCTCTTATCCAGGTGGCTCCTTTCTTCACACCTGCTGGTTTAGGCTATCAGCAAGCCAGAACCACACCCTCCTCCGTGATTGGCTCAAGGAAGTGCTTGTGACCTGATTCTGGCCAATGAGAAGGAAGGTTGGTGGGAAACTTAGTGGGAGGGGTTAGTTGCTAGTTTCTCATAAAAACCTGGCTCTTTACTAGCCTTTGATCGATCGTATCTGGGCCGGAAACCTAGGACATTTTGCTTCCAGGAGCAGTTAGTTGCCCAAATGGTCGTTGCTAGGTGTTAGAGGTCATGGCCTTAAGGGTGATCACCCTGTAGCATCTAATGCTGAGACTACTTGTGATGTATGGCAGTGGATAGGTCCATCTGAGTTGGGGTTTCTGTGGGGTTCACCACAGACATCAGGTGCAATGATAAGGCTGGCCTCAGGCGGTGTATTTATCATAAAGAGTGTGAAGCTCTGCAAGGGACGGAAGGGACTCTTAGCCTGGGTTAGCCTTTTCATTCTAACAGCCTAGTCAGGTAGGAGTCAATAGGTCTGGAGGAATCATATAGTTTGTCGAAGGTCACACAGCTAACAAACTACAGATGCCAACCTAGGTCTGCTAGGTGTAGTAGGCTCTGCCCAAGAGTTTGTGGGAAACTCACAGTGCTCCAAGATGTCAAAGGGGACCAGACTTAGAAATTATCTGGTTCAGTCCCCATTCCATCAACTGTAAAGTTGAGAGATGAGGCTCAGGAGGGGCAGGGCAGGGAACTGTGTGCTCTTTACGCTCAGGGTTCCTGACCAGATTCCCTTCACTTCCCAACCTGTTCCTCTCTTGTTTTCCCTGCTGGCCCCTGGGCATCTCTGCACAGGCTACATGCAGCTTTACGCCTCATCCAGCTGCCGCCATACTGGGTAACCTTTAGCAAGTGTCTCGTTATTGCTGAGCTCTGGCCTTGAGGCCCACATGTTGAGAAAAGTGCTGGGGAGGTCTGTCGTGAGGAGTGCCTCCCCCATTCATGTGGAGTTAGGCAGTGGAGATAGCCACTGGTCAGACCTGGAGAGGCTCACTCATTAAAGCAAGCAGTACCTCCTGCCCCTTGGGACGGCTGCTGATTGGTTCATAATTTCCCGTGCAAATGCAGGGCCATGTGTGAGATGACTCTGGGGAAATCAGGCTGAGGATTGGTTTGGTTTTGAAGCTGTTCCCCATGATTCCCCTTTATCCCACCCTTCCCTGCCTGTGTCTGAGCCTTCTTTAAAGGCCTGCCTTTAAATGAAAGCCGGGGCTCCAACAGAGTGTCTTGTTCTAATTTTAGTGGGCAGATGACAGGAGGGACTTCCAAGAACACCCTGTCTTCCAAGCCTCCCCCATCATGTACAGCAAGCTCCCAGTGACATGCAGTCTGTAGGAGGTCAATCTGGCCGTTTCCTGGGCCCAGCCATGACCTGTTTCTACAGCATATTTAAACATATGCCTTCCTGCCCATTTCCAACATGCACTACCCCTTGGGTTATACCATGTACTATATGATTCAGGTGTTTTCACTGCCCTGGACCAACCCTTTCATAGCAAAACATCAAGACCAATGCACTGGTGAAATGGCTCAGTGCTAGAGACTTCGGTCAAGGCTTGCCACCTGAGTTTGATCTCTGGAACCTAAACGAAGCCAGTTCCACAAAGCTGTCCTCTGACCTCTACATGTGTGCTGTGGTACAGATGCCCCCTCCGTATATGATGTATATACGTACAATAAGAATGAATTAAAAGGGAAAAAACCCCTAAAAAGTGATGACTAGGGTGGCATAGTGGCACATGCCTATTTCACCAGGGCTGGGAGGGCAAGGCAGGCAGATGGAGAGCCTATAAGGAGACCCTGTCTCAAAAACAAGGTGGAAGGTCAAGACTCGCCTTTCCTAACCATCCAGACATCAACATTCCTCTTCTCTAATTAAAAATGTATTACAGGGGTTGAGAAAATGGCCAATCCTTTAAAGATCTGCTAGAGAGCTGAGCTCTGTTCTCAGCACACATAAAAAAGCAGGCAAGGTGATGAGCCCCTGGAATCCCAGCACGGAGAGGTAGAGACAGGAGGGTCCCTGGGACTTGCTGGCCAGCCAGTCTAGCTGAGTCAGTGAGCGCCAGATTCAGTGAGACACGCTATCTCAAAAAATAAGGGCTGGCAAGATGGTTCAGTGGGTAAAGGTGCCTGCTGCCAAGACTGATGACCTGAGCTCGGCCCTTGGGACCCACACGGTGGAAAGAGAGAACGGTCCTATAAGTTGATCTCCTGACTTCCATACTTGTTCTGTGGCATGTGAGCACACATCCCCCCAAATCTCAAAAATACGAAAACAATAAAGTGGAAAACATTGGACACTGACCTCTGTTCTACACACACACACACACACACACACACACACACACACACACACACCTGCACACATGTGCACATACAAACATGCACATCCACACATCATCCCAAGTGTTTCATGCCTGCAAGTCAGTAGTAGCTTCCTGCTCTCTCATCTCCCCAGCCCTTGATAACACTATTCTAGATCTTGTCCCTATGGCTGTTAATCTGAGGTGCCCCATGGCAGGTGGAATCCATACTATTTGTCCTTTGTGTCTCCTCTTCTCTGCTTGTCACAGCTCTGATAGTCCCTGCTGGCTTGTTACTAGATTAGACATGATCTGGGCGGATGTTTAGTATCTCTGGGAGTCCCGAGGGCAGGTTCTGTGTAGCACACAGGAGTGGATTCTGGGCAGCAGTGAGATGTAGCAAATGCCTTTCAGTAGTCAGCTGAGCTGCCAGCTGATGTCATGATGAATGAATGGGTCTGTTTCTAGTATACTCCAGTGAGGGGTGTGGTTGGGAAGGAGCCATACCTGAGGACACCCGTTCTGACTAACCCGAGGCACATCGAAGTTCATTGGTGATGAGATAGGGACAGAAAGCTGGGTGAGGGGCAGCCCCACAGAGGCAGGGTCCCGCCTGGCCTGGCTGGCCCTGGAGAGGCAAGGAGACAGGAGTTGGCACGTTCTGACCTGTGGCCAGCCTGGCAGCTGGGACTCACAGCTGGATTCTGGGTTGAGGTGTAGGGGAGAGTACAGGGAGCCATCTCATTTAAGCCAGGACCTTGTAACAATCACGCTGGTGGTCTCTGGCCCAAGCCTTGGGAAGGCTGGTCTTGGTCAGGAGATGACAGCTGTAGCTCTCAGGCTCCCTTAGCAGTGACTTGAGGTGACCTTGGCTGTATCAGAGGAAGTCACCTTTACCATCTTTAAAATGGGCCTCGCCTTCCCCACCTCATCTTTGAAGGTCTTTATCTGAATTCCTCCTGACTTGTGGGAATCCTAGCTTGTGCTTAAGGGGTAAAGAGCCTGTGGGGTAATGTGCACACATGCGTGCAGGTTGGGCCCATTGGTATATTATCACTGCAGCAGGACATTCATAATCTGCACACCTCCAATAGGAAAGTGGGGCTTCTGGGGTATAAAAACTCCTCAGAGCCATAGATGAGTCAGGAGGTCAGCTTGGGCAGTGACAGGCAACAGCCAACTTCGAGACATGTGCTGTCACAGAGCACACATTGCCTGAAGAACAGCCCTCTCTTTATCCTTCAGTGTTTAAACTATCCTGAATCCTTTCCTGAGGACTGACTCTAAAGGAGGTCTGGAAACAGTGGGGGACAAGTTGGGACTGGGGCAGATGCCTCCAGGAGGCTGAGAGAGGACACTCCCAGATAGGACTAATGTTCCAAGACGGCTTTAGGTCATCTACTTTGGGGACCAGCCGCAGCAGGAACCTTGGAACCTTGAACCTGACAGGGAAAGGGGGCCATGGGGTGGTGAGCTTGGGATGGGAGGCTTGTCTGAGGGGGCATAGGTGCCCCTGGTCAGGGAAAGGGGCCTCTCTTGGGCTCCTTAACACCAGCTCCTTCCTGCTGTTTGGCCCTACATGCTTGGAAATCTCAGGAGAGAACCCTATTTTCCCTTTCCAGGGCTCAGGATCTTCTGGAAGAGAAAGACAGTCTGCTATGGAAAGCTCACTAGAGCCTCAGGTCAAGGTGTGTGGGGAGCTTAGAGGGAACTTAGGGGAGCGGAAGTTTTCCCCATCCCAGATCGATCTCTGCCCTCCCTGCCCTCCTAACCTGTACCCACTTACTTAAACTCCGTGTAGCTGGGAACCACCCGAGCGATTACCACCATGGGGTTGGGGCTGTTGACCAGGGGCTCGTTGATTCCCCGAAGGAAGACCTGGAGAAGAGAAGAGGAGGCAGGTGAAGGCCCATGGCTTGTGTCCCTTCCTGAGCCACAGCCAGCCCCCCTCCCACCCTACCTCTGGCATCTCTCCCATCCCTACACCTGCCATGATCACATGATCATCATGCCTCTACCCATCCCTGGGACCTGCTCCTCCCTGTCCCTGCTTCCCTTGCTTCTTGCTCTGCTCAAGGCTTCTCTACTTCAGGAAGTCACCCTCTGGGTCTGACTGAGGCAAGTGCCCCTGGTTTCCTAGGAGCATTCCTGGAATTCAGCTGCCCTGAGAGACAAGGTGTATACGCACGAGTCTAGGCCTGAGAGGAGGTCCAGACAATTACCGGGGCAAAACTCTGGTCACGGGTCCTCCCGGGTTACAAGAGTAGGTTCTCTGATTAGACTGTGGTATGAGAGGACACGCTGTAAAGTGAGGACACTTAGCCCAGGGATGGTTTCTCTAATTGTGCTGAGTTTCCCAGTCCAGCGTCAGAGGTCGGACGGGGCACTTTTTGATTTGAACAGTCCTGGTGGCTGTTCACCGCAGGGCTTTTCCCAGCAAGCGGTGGTTGAGAAGGCAAGCCTCGGCGTCAGCATCGTCCCGGCAGCCCTCATTTCACAGTCTTGCCGTGTTGCCAAAGGCTGTAGGTGTTGGCCTGTCTGCTCCTCTGCCCACACCCCCTGCCATCTCCCAGACCCCTCTTTCTGCTGTGGTCTTTTTCTCTCCTAACACGTTCTTGCTTCTGCTTTAGCACATACCAGTTCCTGACCCTGGGCCTCCCCACCCCCATCCTCTGCCAATTTATCCCGACAGCTGCTTCTCCTCCTCTAGGTTCTGTGACACCATCCCTGGTTCCCTTCTAGTCACTAAAGAAGGCCATTTTCTTGGTCTCTGCATTCCTCCTCTGTAGCCATCAATCATCAGAATTGGAGCTTCTCAGCTCTTGTTTACTTTCTAATTGGTATGACTGGCATGTGCAGAAACACGCATCCCGTTCACCGTTGTATTCCCCGCTTTTAACACAGAACCTGGCATGGGGGGGGGGTGATCAACAATGTTTGTGGCATTAAAGAGGGAAAGGGAGAATGATGGAGAGGCGCTTCTATGCTTCTGAGTGTTAAGGAGAAGGATAGAAGAATAGAGAGTCCCGGGGACAGAGTGGGAGAGACACGGTGGCCTTAGGGAGGGTGGGGTTAAACTGGCCTCAAATGATAGCTAGGTCCTAAGGAAAAAAGGCAGGAAGGGCAGGGTCCCTGGACACAGCTGGGGGGAGGGAGGGTCATTCCCTCGCTGGGTCTGCCCCAGCTGGGAAACCTGGGCTAGACTCAGCCCCTCTTTAGGCCTCAGTTTCCCAACCTGTGCACTGAAAGTCTGGGTCTTCTAGCTCTGACATCCCGTGGGAAAAGAAGTCCAGGGGTGGGGCTTGCTCTGGATATCTCCCTCACTTCCTGACTATCCCCTAAGGCCTTTCTGTCTGGGCCCATCTCTGCTGGGCTGCTGCTGCTGAGTCCACACAGGTGTGAACTGATAAGCATTTAAATCGTTCTTAGTGCCTTTTGGCTCTCAGTGGGGCCTCCCAGTGAGCCTCTGATGTCAGTGGAGAGCTGTCATGCTCTATGGCTCACAAGAACTCCAACAGGTATGAAGGCTGAAGGTAATGGTCTAGGCGTGTCTGTAGGGGATGGGCGATTTACACCTGTTGTGTGCTGACTCTGGCCAGGTGTGAATGAGACAGCTGTACCACACCTGCTCGTGACAGCCTGGTGAGTAGCTGAAGCAATTTCTTTTCTCACTGTGTCTCCTGGTCTACCATCAGTAATAGACAGGTGCTCCTGTGGCTGTACTTGTGACATACTCGGGAGGAAGGTCTGTGCTGAGCGGGGTATGGGTGAGTGGGCTGCTGGGGTCAGGGGAGCTCAGACTCTATTAGACAAGTCAGAAGACTGACGCAGGGGTGGGCCAGGTCCACAGTCCTGGGGATGTGACCCCTTCCCTGGATGAAGCTTGTGGACAGCACAGCAATCTTGACTTTACTTTTTCTTGTTCCATATGTTGGAGTGACTGGCTGTTCTAGAAAGGGGCCAGATGGAAGAGAGGGAGGAGAAACCAGCTGACACCCAAGGGGTGATTGTGGGGGAAGCAGAGAGGTTGTTTAGGATCTCTGTGCTCTTATATCAGACTCACATGGGTCTCAGGGTCCCCAGATGTGACGTGGGACTAGAGATCAGCTATTGCCCTACCAGGCTCATGGTGCCCCATGGTGCCCCATGGCAAGGGATCAGATCAGGTCTGCTGGGGTAGGAGAAGGCTAGAGTCAGAGCCCTGTGGATCACACACAGGCATTTGTGGATGTGAATCTGTTGCCTAGGGAAAAGCTCAGGGCCCAGGTGCCTGGGCCACGGCTGCCTCCAGCATCTATCATTCCTCCCAAAGCTGTCCTTGGGCTGAAAGGTGGAAGATCATGGTATGGCCCATGCTTGGTCTGCCCAGTGGACGAGGCTGTATAAATAGCTGTTGGGAGAATGAGTGAGTGAATGAGGTTGTAAATGCTCAAGCAGTAGACCAGCCAAACTTGAGGGAGATGACAGGCTTGTCTGGGAGTCTTAGGCCCTAGGTCATGGGTCATAACCCCAACAGGGAAGAAAAGGACTGAACACAGCCAGGGGCTGGACCATGGTATGGAAGATGGACTTTTCCTTGCTCCTAGAAAGTGCAAAATCCGAGGGAGCCTGTGTTGCTCCCTGAAATGCACATGAGGAACATAGCTGTCACTCAGTCCCTTCTTCTTCCATCCAAGGGTAATATAGGAAGGAGAGACCAGGGCACTTTTGTCCCAGTCAAGGATTGTCTTCACAAACTCGACTATTTTGATGATGTTTTTAATATTTTTTAAAATTTATTCTTATTGTGTGTGTGTATGGTATGTTTGTGTGGGGGAGGTGTGCTTGTGCCATGGTGTGTGCACATGCGTGTGTGTGTGTGTGTGTGTGTGTGTGTGTGTGTGTGTGTAGGCCGTAGGACAACCTTGCGGAGTCAGTTCTCTGTGTGTATGTGTGTGTGTGTGGTGTGTGTGTGTGTGTGTGTGTGTGTGTGTGTGTGTGTAGGCCATAGGACAACCTTGCGGAGTCAGTTCTGTGTGTGTGTGTGTATGTGTGTGTGTGTGTGTGTGTGTGTGTGTAGGCCATAGGACAACCTTGTGGAGTCAGTTCTCTGTGTGTATTTCAGGGATTGAATTCAGGCCAGCAGGGTTGCACAGTAAACACTTTACCCACTGGGCCATCTCGCTGGCCCCACTGTGGCTAAGTTAGAGAGGCCTTTGCCCTTTTTGATTTCTTCCCCAAACACCTCTGCTCCATCCTCTTAGGCCATTCAGAGGCAGTCAGTGGCTCCACCTGTCCCCACAGTCCCCCAGTCCCCCAGTGCTGGTACCTCCAGAGCTGTATGGTCACAGCCAATGTACTGGGGTAGTAAGCTGCCCTTCCGAACCACGGTGGCATAGAGGCGGGTGTTGGCCATGGCGTCATCGGCTTTCTCAGACTGCACGGGGTGAAGACAGGATGGAGACAGAAGATACACAAGAAGGAGAATGTCTAAGGGGCAGAGCCTGGCCATAAATCCAGCCCTGTGTGGACACTTGCTTATCATTGCACCACTGGGACTCCAGCTGTAATTAAAGCTCATGGTCCCTGGGAGCCCTTCCAAGAAGATCAGCCAATAAATCTCCCCTTTTCCGTTTGAATATTTCATTGCCCTCGCAAGGACTACTGCCCGCCTGCACTCTTGGTGAAGATATGATAAGGAGGCCTGGGTTCTAAGTGGTTAGAGGGCTAGGGGCCTGGCAGATGCTCCAGAAGACAGATCTAGGGCTACCTCCAAGGTCTCTTGGGGTCTTTGCTTTCCTGTCTGCCCTGATGCCCCTTCTGTAGTCCTGGAGCTCGGGGGGGGGGGGGGGAGGATAATGATCTCTGGCACCATAGTTGAAGAGTTGCTTGGCAGGAAGGTGAATGCCAAGGCCTTGGGGAAGGAGTAGGGATGGGAGCTACACACGCTGAGTTCTTCCCGTGTGCCTGCACTTTACCCATCACCACACTGGAGCCTGTCCAGAGGTGTCTTGTTTTGCCTTTGCTAGGGAGCAATGGAGGTCTGGAGTAAAGTGGCCTCGTATGGGCACACAGCTTTAAGTGGCAGACCTGGGACAGGAGCCCAGACAATCTTCTCTCACATTGTCCTTTCCTTTGGAAGGAAAGGTTCTGGAGTGCATGTTGGAGGAAAGCAAAGAGATGCTTCTGCTCCTCTGTGGTCCATGACCAGGCACTCAGTAGGTGCTTAATAAATAATTGAGCAATGAGAGTGACTCCCCCTTCACCAGTCAGCACTAAGGAGTCTAGTCCAAGGTTGAGAGGCTGGAATTTCTACTCCAGGTTGGTATTCAGTTGTCCCCCTGACAGGGTTCATTCTGGAGAATGTTTTGCCTACCAAATGTATGCTCCATATCTCTGGCTTGGAAGGAGCATGACCTGGGCCCACCCTCAACTCTATTCTTAGAGAATATTTGGGAATATCAAAGCACTTACTTCCCATCAGATCTCCCCTACTGAGCCAGAGGTTAGGCTCAGAGCCCAGGGCTTGCTTGGGCTTACCTTTTTAAACTCAAAGTGGTATGGGTGGAATACACGCAGGTATTTAATGGGGATTTCATAGGACACCAGCTCCTCCTTCTTATTGTTGTCCATCACCTTGAGGATGACACCTGGAGAGAGTGGGGGGTGGGGAAGGAGCTTTCCCAGTGATGGGAGACAGTGAGAAGCAGGAACATTGCTGAGACAGCCAGGTGACGGAACACATGGAGGAACGCATGCCTTTCCTTGTGTGGCCATTTTCACAGAATTAAACACTCCCTTCTGGAGGGAGGAGGGAGACTCATAAAAC
This sequence comes from Peromyscus eremicus, assembly GCF_949786415.1. NCBI lineage: Eukaryota > Metazoa > Chordata > Mammalia > Rodentia > Cricetidae > Peromyscus > Peromyscus eremicus. Next base: position 52,546,849 of record NC_081422.1, read on the forward strand.
TCAGGAAAACTATGTAATGAAAAGGCTCAGAAAATTACAACACTCACAAGCCCCTCTCTAAAACTATAAGAGCAGTCCACAATTACTGGTAGAAGGAGACTCTGGTGGAGCTGCCTGCAGGCTGGGCCAGAAGATCCACTGATGCAGCCTTTGTGAGTGGCCTCCCATGCTGAGGGTGAGCTTTTCAGTGATACCACTGCCTTTGAGTCACCCATGCTCATGTAACTGCACTGGTTAGTTTTTGTCAAGTTGGCACAAACTAGAGTCATGTGGGAAGAAGGACCACCAGTTGGGGACTGCCTCCATCATATTGAATTGTAGGCATGTCTTTGGGGCATGTTCTTAATTGCTAGTTGATATAGGCCACTGTGGGTGGTACCATCCTTAGGCAGATGGGCGTGGTTTGTATAAGAAAAGTAGTGAGCAAGCCAGTAAGCAGACTTCCTCTATTGATTTTTGTCTCAGCTACTGTTTTGAGTTCCTGCCTTGGTTTCCCCTGATGATGGACTGTAACCTGTAAGTCAAATAAACCCTTTCTTCCCCAAGTTGTTATTGGCCAGTGTTTTGTTACAGCAATAGGGAAGGAAACTAATAGAGTAACTCCTTCCTTGAAGTAACCTAAATAAACTTTCTGGTCCATCAAGCTGGACTTGAGAGGAATCATTAGATTGTCATGGTACACCACCTGGGGGTAAACGCATTTGTTTCCCCAGGGAAAGTCACACAACACATGTACATGTAGGGAACACATATGTGCATCTAAGCCCCCAGGCATTATGTACATGTAGGAAACACACATGTGCCTATAACCCCCCAGGCATTATCTGCATTTCTATCCAGGGCAAGACTCCATGTCATGTGCTGTTAGAACCTCCAAATGTGAAGAACCTCTGAGCCCCAGAATGGTAACATCGGACCAAGGCCAGTTCCATGAGGCAATAGACATATGTGAGCACAGTGTTACAGGCAAGCAGTAATAGTGCCACCTGCAGGACTAAGACCCCCTCCCTTAGTCATAGGCACTCACACCAGCTCTTCAGGAGTGTGTCCCATATGTTTTAGGTAGGGAAACAGAGGCTCAGTAAAGAAAAACAATCTACTCAAGAAAGCTCTCAATAAAAGAACCTATAAAAGTCCACTCCATGGGGCTGGAGAGATGGCTCAGTGTCAAGAGTACTAGCAGCTCTCCAGAAGACCTGAGTTCAATTTCCAGCACCTACATGGCAACTAACAACACTGGTAACTCCAGTTCCAGATCTGATGTCCCCTCCTGGCCTCCACCGACACTGCATGCATGTGATGCACAGACATGCAGGCAGACAAAACACCCACACTCATAAAATAAAAATAATAATTAAAAAAGCCTACTCCAAGTAAATTCAGTACTTTTGGGAGGTTAAAATTGATTTATTTTCATTTTTTTGTGAATGAGTGTTGCCTACATGTACGCATGTGCACCATTTGAGAGCCTTGTGCCTGCAAAAGCCAGAAGAAGGTGTCAGATTCCCTGGAACTGGAGTGTGGTGTGGTAGTTTGAATATAATTGGCCTCCTAGAAGCTCATAGGGAGTGGCACTATTAGGAGGTGTGGCTTTGCTGGAGTACGTATGACCTTGTTGGAGGAAGTGTGTCACTGTAGAGTTAGGTTTTGGGGTCTCATATATGCTCAAGCCAGGCCCAGTGCCTCAGTTCACTTCCTGTTGCCTTTGGATCAAGATGTAGAACTCTCAGCTCCTTTTCCAGCACCATGTCTGCCTGCCTGCCACCATGCCCCACCATGATGATAATAGACTAAACCTCTGAACTGTGAGCCACCCGAATTAAATGTTTTCCTCTATAATAGTTGCCATGCTCATGGTGTCTCTTTATAGCAATAGAAACCCTAACTAAGACAGAAGTTGGTACCAGGGACTGGGGTATTGCTGTGATAGGCCTGATAATGTTTTTATTTGAAAGAATATAGAACTTGGGGCTGTGGATTAGAAAAGCAGTTGAATGCTTTAAGTGCTGCTTAATGGGCCATACTGGTAGGACATAGAAGACAGTGGTACTGAGGGTGATTTGATGAACTGTGGGGGCACAGCTCCAGATGTTTCAGAGGAGAAGAATATTAATATGTGGAGAATAATATTAATATGTGGCCTAGAGAGCATTCTTATGATATTTTGGTGAAGCATGTGGCTGCTTTTTGCCCTTGTCTGAAGACTGACTGGGGCTAAAGTGAAGAGTTTTGGATTAATTTCATTGGTAGAGGAAATCTCAAAGCAGCCTAGTATAGACTCTGTCATGCGGTTATTAGTGGTCACTCTAATGAAGACTTATAATGGCAGATCTCTGAGTTTGAGGCCAGCCTGGTCTACAGATCCAGTTTCAGGACAGCCAAGCTTAGGCAGTGAAGGAAAGCTGGTCAAGATGTAACTGAACAAGGGGGCCATGGTCTAGTCCCAGCAAGCAGCAGAACTTGGCAGCTTCAATCCCATGGTTCTGGCTTTAAGGATAGAAGAGAGGGGTAATGGAATATTCCTCCATTATTCCTCAGTGACTAAGGAGAGCTGCTGAAGCTAAGCATGTGTCAGGGGTATCTCTGAATGGAGGCCTAGAGAGGCCATTGCATGAAGCTGTGGAGTTGAAGCCTGGATTGACTTGGAGACCCTAAAATGCTGGAGATGCCAGAGCTGTGGGATACCTGCTGAGGAGAGCTGCAAACAGGGAGTGGAGCCAGCCCAAGAGAGAGAAGTGTGTTGCAGTGAATGAAGCTAGAAGGAGTTTAAGTTCTGAAGAGCATTTTGACATCAGACATGGAGATGCAGAGTTTGGAGTTTGCCCAGCTGGTTTTTGATCTTGCTTTGGTTTAGAATTTCCTCATCATGCTCTCTTCCCTGTATTTTGGGATGATAATGTATATCCTGTGCCATTATATGTTGGAAGCATGTGATCTGCTTTTTAATTTTGATTTTATAGTGGATTACAGTTAAGAGACTGCATGAACCTCAGAAGAGACTTTGGACTTTAAAACATTGTTGAGACTGTGATAGACTATGGGGACTTTTGAAATTGGATTAAATGCATTTTGCCTTATGATATTGTTACAAGTTTATGGGGATCAGTGAGTGGAACTTGGTATTTCAAATGTAATTGACTCCATAAGCTCATAGGGAGTGGCACTATTAGGAGATATGGCTTTGTTGGAGTAGGTATGCCCTTGTTGGAGGAAGTATGTCACTGTGGAGGCAGGTTTTGGGGTCTCATATATGCTCAAGCCATGTCCAATGTCTCAGTTCACTTCCTGTTGCTTTTGGATCAAGATGTAGAATTCTGAGCTCCTTCTCCAGCACTATGTCTGCCTGCATGCCACTATGTCTCACCATGATAATAATGGACTAAGCTTCTGAAACTGTAAGCAAGTCACGCCGATTAAATGTTTTCCTCTTTAAGAGTTGCTGTGGTCATGGTATCTCTTTATAGCAATAGAAACGCTAACTAAGCCACAGCAGATGTGAGCTGCCATGTGGCTGCTGGGAACTGAGTCCAGGTCCTCTGCAATAGCAGCAGGTGCTTTTAAACACTGAGCCATTTTTTCCAGTCTCTACTCCAAAGAAATTAGAATGAAGATCAACACACCATTTAGTAAACATTTCCCAGAGACCACATTGTCTCCTAAAATCAGGATAAACTTTGAGAAAGCCAGCATCCTGGAAATGATCATGGTGCCCACTCATGAGCACCTGCTGTGTTCCAGGCATGGTGATCACAAGTATATAGCTATTATTCCTATGAATTCTGATGGCAAGCATCATCATCTTTCTCTCTCAAATATGATCGGTGGCACTCAGAGGGCCCATGGAACTGGATCAGCATCACAAGCTAGGAGATGGGTGGCAAAGAGGCTGAATTCAGTGACTTGATGCATTTTCCTGTTCTTGGAAATCTGTTTGTTTGTTTTTTGTTGTTTTTTTTTTGTTTGTTGTTTGTTTTAGAAGAAGAAAGAGATGGGGAATGAGGAAAGAGGAGAAGGGTAAAGGGATGGGGAGGGAAGATAGAGCTGGAAGAAAGAGAAGCTAAAAGAGATACAGAGGAAGATGGGCTAGGGAGGACAATGCTTGAGGGCTACCCTTCCCGAGAGCACATTTAAGCACCACGGACAGCTGCCCCAGCCCTGTGCGCCCCCCCCCCCCACCCGCAGCGGGGTGACTAGAGGGTAGGAAGCCATTCTTTCTTTCTCAGTATTCTTCCTTACAGCCACCCTGAACACACAGAGAGGGGAAGCCGCTTGCCAAGAGTGGGCTACACGGGACCCACACCCAGAAGGAAAGAGACACTGGAAGGTCCTGCAATTGACCAGAAGAAAGTATAACAAATCCAGGATTTGAAGTGAGCAGGTCCGAGTTCTCTTACCAAGGTGCTAATTTGCTTTCTGGCCTCTAGGAAGTCATTTAGCCCCTCTGGGCTTCTGTATACCATTAATACTTTATTACCAAACAGAAAAGGAAGAAATCTTATCCAATTCCTAAGATTTCTGAGGCAGGACTTATAAATGAGGACCTCCCTCCCTCCATCTCCCTGCCCTGCCCTGGCTCTCACCAGTTTCCCCCTGCTAACCATCTGCAGCTCTCCACACACTCACCCATCCCTGAGCAGACCTGGGAAGACTGCAGGGGGATCCCAGAACTCCTAGCCAAGATCCGACAACAGTAGCCCAGGAAGCTGTAAACACATACCCACTCCCCATGGACTCTGAGTTCCCCAAACTAATCAAGATTTTATGGGACCCTGCATCTACCTATCTTGGGACACCCTGTTTTTGCAGGAAGCTGGCCTTGGGCTGTAACTGGGGGAATGGACAGCCATTCCTTCCACGATCTTGTCTTCTTGTTTCAAACACGCTTCATCAGCTTCCTGTTTGGGCACTGAGCCCTTCCGCTTCCCACCACTCCTTTTGTGTGGCCAACAAGCCATTTTGGCTGCCCGCCCACTTTGGCCTTGACCCAGGGTCTAAAATTCCCCTTTGCTTTTCATTAACATGTTCTCCAGCTACCTCCCCCCAATCCTCTTGCCTCTTGGCCTGGCCCCCAATTCCCTACCCGCTGTAGATATCACCACAGCAACCAGTTCCAACTAGGTTCCAACAAGCGACTTCAGTCTGTAAAGAGGCGCCTGCCAATATTCTCTGATTCATGTGGCCTCCTCACCCTCCTGTTCCTCTTGTCTCTGCTGCAACTCGTCTTACCTCTGGCTACACAAAAGACTCGGGACTACTGACCTCATCACACCCTTCCACATCTCACCTGAAGTTGTGCATGGCAGAAGGCAGGGCCCACCTACCGCCACTACTAACTTACACACACACACACACACACACACACACACACACGCACACATGCACACACACACACACGCACACGCACAGAGGGAGAGGTGACTACAGCACAGACAGCAATACTATGCAATGGCGTTCACATAAACACAGGAGCCAGCACACAGACCCCCACAAAAGTGTGAGTGTACAAGCACATATGTGTATCTGTGTGAAATCCCAGGATGTTTTTTTTTCTTCTCTTTTATATCTTCTCAAACCATCCCCACAGCTCCACTTCTTCCTTTTTACAGGAAGGAAACTACAGCTAGCCTTCTCCCCGTGTGTGGGAACCCAAAGTGTTACCCCCCCCCCCCACTGCAGTCTCTTGATAGTCAGCTTTTGGCTCTGTGAGGTGAACAAGGAGGACAGTAAATCCGCCTGCAAGAAGTGGGGATGCTGATCTGACTAGCTGAGTCCAGGGACATGGCGGGGGACCTCTGCTCTGTGCTGCTAGTGTTCCCAGGCTGGCCAGTGCCCGTGCTCCCAGGCTGGCCAGTGCCCGTGCTCCCAGGCTGCCCAGTGCCCGTGCTCCCAGGCTGCCCAGTGCCCGTGCTCCCAGGCTGCCCAGCGCTAGTGCTCCCAAGCAGTTCTGGCACCAGCAGTCAGTACTTCAGTATGCTCAGCCCAACCTCTCACTTGGGGGTAGATATTAGATGGTCTCATAGTGAGAAACACACAGGGCTCACTTGCAAGTGTGTATACTGGTACCTGGTCCAAGTCCAAGGGAGGACTAGCCAGGGACAAAGATCCCTTCTAGCTAGAGGCATTAATCAAACAAACCCAAACTCGGCTAGAACCTGGAGCTCCAGTGATCTGAGATGCCTAGTCTGTCTATGCTTACCCAGCACTTGTGTTATTTAAATGCCCTACGCCTCAGTATTCTCTTCCAAATAGCATAGCTCCTCTTAGGAGGTGGTGACTCTAATGATGGATGCGTGGGGACATGCCACAAGACTATAACGTGCCATTTCAGTGGGACATGGCAGTAATAACAACCATGAAAAGAATAACAACCGTCATAAAAAACGATAAGCTCACATTGTCTGGATAATTCATTTATGTGGAACAACTCATTTTTCCAGCAGGCTGGGGAGATGAGGCGTGATGGGATTATGATTTTTTTTTTAAATGCTTTTATCGGAGTCCAGGGAGGCGCTCAGGTGATCTCCAGCTGTGTTGGGAGGAGGCTGCTTTTGCTTTCCATGGCTGGTGGGCCTATGTTCACTGCACCTCCCACAGCCAGCCCCCAGCCCCCAGTCTCACCTTCTCGTCCTGCATCCTCTGCCTGGATCTCCACTTTCACTGTGTCCCCCCAGATGGGTGCTCTGGTGGGTTCTGAGGTCACAGAGGTCACTGCTTTGGGGCTGGGAGCGGTGGCTTCCTCTGATGTGGTTTTTCTGGAGAGGAGGGGCAATTGAGTTAGAGGGAGGCTTCCTGCCTGCTGTGACCCCTTCCTGGGCTCCACTGTGCTGAGAGGGTAGACAGAAAGTGGGCAGCTCTCCCCATATAGACACTCATGCCATCCTGGGCTCAATGAATGCCAGGCCTCTCCCCTTAGCTGTCCTGTTTGGTGGCCACACCATCTCGCTGGCCACTACTGAGGCCTTTGCTTAGGTGCAGGAGCCAGAAGCTCAAAGTGAGAGCAGGACAGATGTCATATCTGTCTGATTTCCTGCCCCTTGCCAAAGAGGGCTCCTGGCAGGTGCCTATATGAGGGACCCCATCTGGACCCTCTTCTCTGGAGGTCTGTTCAATGGGAGAATGCTTCTGGGTAACAGTTGGCCCTGGACCACCCACCTAAGCTGCTCACTCCTGGCTTTCATTTCTCCAAGTGTGTGGCCCAGAGTTCCAGGCTGCCCCTGACACCTCAGTTCTGAACCCCTTCAATGGGGTATACTATTTCCCTACCCACAGAACTCTGGGGTGGACACTGGACGCTGGGCATAGGGCAGGAGGGAGAGCTTCATGGCCCCTGAACACTCAGGCTATCAGGGGCAGGGTGTGCAGGTGAGGCAGGAGCACAGTATAACCCATAGGTGTGGGAGACGAGTCTCCCAGAGATCCAGGGTCCTTAGAAAGCTCAATGAAAGAGTTAATACCCTTGTGTTATTTTCAGCCTGTAAATGATGTTGCTACAGTGACTGCCGCAATCATGGGTGAGCAGTCTGCGACCCCAGCCTTTGGGAGGGGAGCTACACCACGTACCAGCAGGGGAGTTCTGGTGCACCTCCCCCTCTGCCATCCCTTTGTCCTATCTCTGTGACCATGGCTGACTGAGGGTGCCCCATGAGCTCTTCCTGCCGTTCTGTACTTCCTTTCTCTCTCTTATATAGCTACACTGGCAAAGCCAGAGACTTGTGAGCTCCCAGGCTTTGCCATCAGCCCACCGCACTGATGTTAAGTGCACAGAGACACCTCAGCCTCCCGCACTGGGGCTCTGTACCTCTGACAGAGGCAGAGGAAGACAGCAGGATGGCGGTGGAAACGTGGGTGAACTAAGGACACGCAGGAAGGAAAGCAGGCCCTCCTCCACGGCACACATCACAAATCTGCCCCCGCACAGGCTCATCCTTGGGGGCCTCTTAGGGATTTTCAAGTGACTCCATGTGCATAGAAAATATCAAGCCAAGGGTGTGGACTTTCGGCCAGTGACAGGGTTGAGATCGGAACCCATGACCAGTCCCTCGACAGCCCTTCTTCTCCCTCCAACTCCTGCCCTCTCTCCTCCTCTATTCATGCTTCAGGGGTTTTGCAGGAACAAGTCAGAGTTAACAGATGTGGGAAGTTAGACGGAGCTTTCCCTTAGGACCAGAAAGAGTTAAGTCTCCCCCAGCCTAGCCAAGAGGTGGTCAGGGTAGGTGAGTGAGATGAAGGGAAGGAGGAGGGAGGCCCAGGGGAGAAGGTGGGGGGCGGCGGAGGAAGCTTTTAGCAGGTGGGAGAGTCTGTCAGGGTAATGGCTTTTCCTGGCACAGCTGACTGACTCCTTGGAGCCTTGATGAGAATCTAGAACTGGAGTTGGGGGTGGAGAGAGCACTCTGATTCCTCCCAGAGTGGAAGCAGGAGACCAGTTGACTCCTGAGTCCCAGTCCCAGTCCTGCACTGGGATCTTGGCACCTGGCCGAGTTCTAGGTCCCCAGGCTAGCAGCTCAGGTCTCCCAGTACAACTTCAGGGCCCAGGGGCCCTCTCTAAGACCGACATGCCTTTCAGCTGTCTACAAGGTTTAAGGCTCCTCTCTCTCTATCTCCAAAGGCTTGCCCTTGCTAAACAGCCTGACAAACTGCAGTCAGGGGCTGGAGGGACTGGTGCCTATTTTCTCAGGGCTTAGACCTAGCTCAGTCTCAGCAGGATGGGACTGGGGTTGGGTGAAGAGGAGGAATGCAGCTACCCTGGGCCCCAAGCTATAGGAAAACACAACCCTGTCTCCAAAGGCCCACACTTCCCCCAGGGTAGAAGAGGAGTGTGTCTGACAAACTCCAGGCCTCTAAGCCTGTGTTACCTGAAGCTCCCACCCCAGCGCGGTGGGTGCGAAGGGCCAAGTGCAAGCACAGCTGGGAGTGGGAGGCAGTGAGAAGCTTCTTGCTTTTTGTTTTTTGTTTTTTGTTTTTTTGTTTTTGTTTTTGTTTTTTTTCCTTCAAGGTCATGACTAAGGGAAAATGCAGTGCCTGCTACTGCTGCGGGGTGGAGATGTGGAAAATCAGCAGACATGGGTGCTGGGGATTGATCTGATCAGGTCCTCATGCTTGCTCAGCTTTACAGACTGAGCCAGGTCTCTGGTACCTTCACCATCTCCATCCCTGTCCTTACTTCCATGGCTGGCTGTTAGCTTCCTGCTGCCTCTGCTGTCTTCCAGTCCCATCTGAACCTGAACCCCCCATTTGCCCCACAGTCCTTTGGGCCTCCCAGTCCTTTCAGAACTTCAAAGCAAACTGCACGAGGGCGGGGGGTGGGGTGGGGGTGGGGGTGGGGAGGCATATCCAGAATGCCAATCCCAGGACAGCTCACCAGGAGAGCAAAGCAAAGGGGGAGGGCCCCAATTCGGTCTGTTCTGGTTGCTGGAGACCTAGAAAGCTCTTAGGAGGAGGAGGAGGGCCAAAGCAATGTTACCAGAAATACCCAGCGGCGGCAGGAGGCACTCTAGCAGGCCTTGAGAAGGATAAATGAAGGACAGGTCTTTAGATGGGTGCATGGCGGACTAACGGTCCTGCTAGCTTTCAAAGGGGTCCACTATGACTCTGTTGATGGCTCTCCTGGAGGACCTAGAGGGAGGTGGGAAGACAGGTTCAGGCTAGGTGTCCTTGAGGTCAGCTGCCAGGTGTGTGGTTGGGCCTGACTATCTAGAGAAGACCAGGCAACCCCCGCCCCCACCACACCAGGCTCCTTCAAGTCAGCCCCAGAGCCAAGGACACCAGGTTCCTCACCCTCTAGGAGGCAAGTAGCAGCCAGACTCCCAGGCCTCAAGTCTACCTTCCTCCTGGAACACACTTATCAGCCTGAAGACCTCTCTCCAAGGTCAATCTTCTGCAACAGGGGTAGGAGCTACAGAGCTAGCCTCTGCAGAGTGGGTCAATGGTTACATTCCTGTCTCTGAGCTCACCTACCATGGCTGGCAAGGGAAGATGTCTGGAGGAGGCAGGGATCACAGAGATGTCCCCAGGAAGAGGACCTTTCCATGGGGAAGGCTTACAGACTTGTAGGAGGTCAGGAGCTGGCTCATGGCAAGTCACGGGAGGGGCAGGCTTGGGCAGTCAGGCTTTTGGGCCTCCTGAATGAGTCCTTTCTGGAGTTTTCTTTATTCCAGGCCCACCTTCAGGGTCCTCTGAGGTCACATAAAGGAAGGAACAGCCCTGACTCCTGTGGCCTCGGCTAAACCACGTGGAACTCCTAGGCAAGAAGCTATGCCCAGGGAATCATTAAAGAGGAGAGGGGTTGATCTGAGACAGGTAGAGTCCAATCCAAAGCCCCTTCTCTTTCCTCTCTCATTTCAGACCCAGCCCAACAGTCAGACCCCCATTTCATGTATCCCTCCTCTGACTCCAATGCTGTTCAAGTCCTTGTGGGCTCCAGGCTAACCAGAGCCTGTCACTTAGGGCATAAATGGAGCTGTTTTCTTCTGCAAAGTGATGGGCTCTCATCCCGAGTTTCATTGATTAATTACAGACTAATGAACCATCACTAATTGCTGATGGTATAACAACAACACCTGGTGGGCCTCTGTGGTTAGTTTTTGTCAACTTGACATAAACTTAGACATACCTGGGAAGAGGGAATCTTAATTAAGGAATCTCCTCCATCAGATTGCTCTATGGATTTCTGGATTGCTAGCCGATGTAGGAGAGCCCAGTCCACTGTGGGCAGCGTCATCCTTGGGCATGGATTATATAAGAAATGTAGCTCAGGAAGCCACAGCAAGCCAGCCAGTAAGAAGCAGTCTTCCATTGGTTTCTGCTTAAGCACCTGCCTGCAGCTCCTGCCTTGACCTCCCTCGTGATGAACTGTAACCTGTAAGCTGAAATGAACCTTTTCTTTTCCAAGTTGCCTTTGGTCATAGTGTTTATGGCAGCATGGAAGCAACCTAGGAGAGCCTTCATCCACAGGATGACTCTGGAACTAGGAAAGTATAAGCTGAGGTCAGGGATCCCCTACCAACAGGAAACTAACTCTGCCATCTATAGGAAGTGACTTAGCTTCGGGAACAGGAAGGAAATGTGGTTAAGCCAAAAAGTTCTTTATAGTTCAGGTTGGGTGTTGTGGTGCATCTCTGTGAGTCCACACTTGGGAGGGTTTTACCATAAGTTTGAGGCCAGCCTGGTCTACATAGTAAGATCTAGGCTGCCCAGGGCTCCATAGTAAGATTCCATCTTAAAAAGCCAAAAGCCAAAATGAGACTTTGTCTCTCCACCTCATCCCTTTCCACTTCAGCTGTTCTTAGAGAAGCCCTTCATGAGGGTGGAGATGCTGTCTCTTTTCAGAACTCAGTTAACTGGGTGGATCTCCCCACGTGGTTCAAGAGGGAACTGTGGTCCACAGAACACAATGTCTGAGGTAAATTTATAGTCAACCCTGTGGACTGGGCATTGTCACATCCTCTCTTTTCTGGAAAAGGAACTTCCCTGTTTCCCAAAGATGGTCTCTGAGGCTGGGGGCAGCACTGGGCCAAAGACAGCCTGCTGCGTGCCTCACCTGCAAGCCTCAGGGGGCATCTATCCTAGGTCATCATGGTGAGGCTCTCAGAAGTCACCTTCTTAGGATAGGGAGGCACCAGAATCCTGTGTGGGCAAATGACAGTCCCTGTGACAAGCTGTGAGTCTGAGCGAGACAACTTGAGAAGGTCTCATGTCTTGAGATCCTCTCAACAGATCAATCATTGACCATCCACTCCCCTAGCATCCCCTTGCCTCTATAAGCAGCCTTAGCACATGAGGGACCCAGGCCAGACACTGAGGTGAACTTCCCAGCCTCAGAATTCTTCCTGAATGTTCAGATTTATTATTCCTAGTTCTGGGGTCTGGGGTGTCTCCTTGGCCAAATGCTGGGGACTGGAGCCTGTTCAGATGTTCTCTGGGAAGACTGTAGACAGAGGACAAAGGAGTGGGGACAGGGTCACCTTACCAGCTCCTTCCTTCCACGTACACTACTGACTTCAGGAGCAGGGACCTGACCGGCCACGTCAGGTGCTCATATCTTACCTCCCAGTCTTGGCCAGTGGGCCCCAACTTCATGTGAATGAGGACAAGGGATGGTTGTGGGAAGGCATATGGAGACGGCTCTTTTCCTGAAGCTGTGCTGGGCACCCTTGGCTCAGGTGCTGGGACCCTGCCTGTACTGCTTCAGCCCCTAGCTCTGCCCTGGAAGCAGAAGGCAAGCTCGGATCCCAAGGGCTGTCCCAGCCGACTGTTCTTAAAGGTGGGGGAAGCCAAGCCTGGCTATAGGGACTAAACCTCTTCAGGAGTCCAGCCCAGACCCCGGCCTCTCTGTTCTCACAGGGCCTCATAGCTGGATCCTGGCTCTGGTTTTCCAAGACACACAGACCATCTTCTGAGTCCCCAGCCACAGTTCTGAGCTAGTCTTTGGACCAAACTCCTCCAACATCTTCACAGCACCCAGATTACTGTCCTCAGGTCTTTGAGATACTTGGGAAGACTGGGTCACATCTACTGGCCCCTCCCCCATCCTCTTAGCCCCCTTCCTGTGGGAAGAGGAGAGGAATTTTACCCTTTATCCTTTCCAGAGGTAAATCCCACAGCTTTTTTGAGGATTCCGGGCTGGTCCCACTAAAGGCCAGAGGAGGTGGATTGGGGTTCAGGTGCCCAGCTGTTGATTTGAGTCTTGGCTCCTGGCTCCACTGCTGTGGATCCAGACTTGTTCTTAAACATTTCTTCCACTAAGGTGCCCTGTAGCTAATGGTACCAGATAAGGTGAGGAAGCTCTGTCCACATGTCCATTCACAGGGCTGAGGGGAGGCACAAAGTGGACCCAGGTCTTCTAGGGCTTTCAGGGTGCAGTGTGAGGACACCTGGAAGAGACTCCAAGGAGAGAAGCTGTGCATAGAAGAGGCCACAATGGAGTTGGAAGCAGTATTTGCAGGTGTGGAGGCTAGAGGACAGCCAGAAGCAGGGAAGGGTATCCAGCCATCCCGGAAATGAGAAAAGGGAGGCTTCGAAGAGGCCACGCCTGCTCACACAAGCAAAGGGACAGTGCTAGGGGAAGCGACTCTTCGGGGAGGAGAAGACTAGTCAGCACAGCTCGATGTGGCATTGAGTCTAGGCTGCACGGGGAGGGGAGAGCTATGAGGGACCGCTGCAGATTCTAGCTGACCAGGGCTGTTTGGCCTGCATTGCAAGCTCTGGATTTCACGCAGAAATCTAGACTTCAACACAGTGTAGACAAGCCCCAATTCCCCCAAATTGGAAATCAGCAGGCAGGTGTTGGGGTGGGGTGGGGGGTGCTCTGATGGAGCCAGGGCCCTTGGCTTTGCCACGCTCTGCTACACCCTATTACATCACACACCAGTGACCTCAGGGTTATGTCACAGGTCCGGCCCTGAAAGTGTGAACTTTGACGTTGTTAGTGAAGTCCCTTCTGATGGAAGCTGTGTGGCTGGGTGGAGGGTGACAGACACAGGGAGGTAAGGACAGGTGGAGCTGAAATGGGACCCAGAGGCCTCTGCCAGGTGGCCTCCCTATGTCTGCTGTACGCTACACCACAAGACACCTATTTCTGAAGCCCACAGGGCCCAGCCAGGGCAGGGGGAATTCAGGCCAAGTTTAGAGGGAAGCCCAAGCGCTCCCAGCAGCCCATGATGTCTGGGGAGGGAGTAGCTTGGTAGGGACTCTGCACAAGCTCAGTGAAAAAAGCTCTGAGGCCTATGCATCATGTGCCGTGAGCTCCAGAAAGAGCCCTCCCTGCCCTGCTACTCACCCTCTTCCCAAGCATGCTTCTGGTGGGCAGCATTGCCCCCCTGGCTGTTTCTCAGAAGACTGGTGACCTGGAGAGGGCTCATACCGTCAGGGCTGAACGTTCATTTCAGAACGAAGCCTCAGGGGCCTTGTGCTGAGCTGATGGGGGAACATCTGGAAAGACTGTAGTGTCTGGCTGGGGTGAGGGTGTCCCAGGCCAGCCCCACTGACACCAGCTGTGTTTACAGTTCTGGGACATTGCGAGGTTCTCACAGAACACAAATTTGGAGGCTCTGAGCCTCGAGAGTGAAACCAGATGGAGCAGGTGTGGGCAGGAAATCGGGCTACAGGACTGAGGCCTTCCAGGATGATGGAGTCCCAGGGCCCACCAGGATCTGCTCCCCAGCCTTGTCTCTTTCCCCAGGGGCATCCTTCTGGAAGACAAGGAGCCTTGATCTCTACTAGAGTCAGTGGTCAGACAGGAACTGTTACCTTTATCTGCACTATTCCAGGGCCAGCCAATCACTTCAGTCCAGTCCTTTCCTCTCCAGGGCCTCGGACTTCTTGGCTTCTTCGAGGGGACAATATCACTTCCCTCCCAGGGCCCCGCTGTTAGGGGTGTATAGGGAACTGGATTGCTGGTGAGCTTAAAACAGGACCAAGTTACACACCACACGGGGGCCACTTTCTTCCTGGAACTGTCCCTCAAGTATGGTCACTGTTAGTGTTCATTTTGCTAAGCTCAACCCTCTGGTTGTTGAGGCAGAGGTCACCTATGAGTTATCCTGGACTTCTACCTTCTCTGCTTAGATTCTTACCCTCTGTGGCCCCTTGGCTACAGGCAGGGCAGGTAGGTCCAGAGCACAGGCTGGTCACTGCATGTCTTTGGAAGGCTGTTACGGCCTTGACGCCAACACTCCTCCTCCAAGAGGGGAAACTACTGCACAAAAGGTCAGTTCAGCTGGGAGATAGAAAGGGCTTTGGATTTTGGAATCCTGGATCCTCGCCTGGGGACCTATTCGCTGTGTGACCTCAAGGATCCTAGAAATGTTCTGAGCTGCAAGATGTCCATATGTAAGATGAGGCCTGGAGCCTACACACTCTCTGGGCACATATGCCTCGAACATGTGGTTCTTTAACTCGCCTCTTACTGGAACCTTTACTGTCTACTTCCAATATCCTTTCCAGTCAGTCACAAGGGACAGAGCCATCTGTGACCAAGATATGGACCAGGGTCAGGGCTCACTCCTGACTATGACTGTCTGACCCTGACCTGTTTCTCACCCTGAGCTCAGCTGAGCCAGGCCTGGCCACATGCACAGAGGAACCACCCAGGCTGGCTCTGCCCCACTCATTAGCTCAGGGCAGCAGGCAGTCAAGGCAGCAGCTGCCAGCACTGGCAATCCTTCCCCAGACTTTGGCCAGGGGTCAGAATCCACAGGCTATCTCCTGGTGCTCCCCCATCCGGCCCACTGGGGTACCCCCACCTGTCAGGACCACTGCCTTCCTGGTGCCTGCTGGGCTGTGACTGACAGGTTCTTCTGTGCCAGGCTGGGAGATAGGTTCTGGACACTGGACAAGTTAGGGGAGACCCGGGGCCTGGGCACTGGCCCAGCAGACCTGGGCGTGGAATCTGCCTTGTGCAATACAGCTAGGCTCTAAAGAACAGACAGTTTCCCGGGCTAGACAGCAAGCCAGGCTACCAGACTTGTACCAACATGGAGGCTGGCACTCATATCCTGGTCCATGGAAAGACTGACTTTGAAGACCAGGGACTGATTGGCAGTCACACTGGAAGGCAGGGGCAGTGGGCCAGACTCTGGGTCTTCCTGATCCCAGTTTGATTTCTTTCTACTGCCCTGGGGCTTTTTTTCTGGTGGGTTTCATGTGCCCAGTGTGAGTGCTGGCTGAGGACTCCTTACTCTATGTTTTGCGTTGGACCTGCCAGTATCGCCCATTGCCTGACTACTATCTTCAAGGCTCTCCGAACATTCCCACATGAGGCATTCAGGCATGGAGAGGTGAAGCAACTTTTCCAAAGTTACACAAAGTGAGAACAGCATCCATCCATCCATCCATCCATCCATCCATCCATCCATCCATCCATCCATCCATCTATCCATCCATTCATTCAGCAATTACTAGCTTCCAGCTTCCTACATCCCATAGGTTTTGTAATGGGAAAAGAACAGTGAACAAGAGAGACCTGGTGGTTGCTCCTGGAATCAGTGGGACCTGCCAAACAGCGAGTGAATAATCACATAAAATCAGAGCTGTATCACCGTGGAAGTCTGTAGTACTGTGGAGGTATGCAATGGGGAGATGCTGGCCTGGGAGATCAGGGGTCTCTTCTTGGAGGAGGTGAAATTTGAAGAGGAGTGCAAAGGCTGGGGTGGGAAGGGACAGTGTTTCCTTAAGAACTGGAGGATTCCCATTATGGAGCAAAGGTAGAGAAGGGGGGTCATGCTGCTAGGAAGCTGGAAGAGCCAACGAGTGAAGACAGCCATGTGGGGCCTGGAGTTCTCTTCATCCTGGGAACAGTAGGGAGCCATGGGGTCACATTGGCACTTTGATGCTACAGTAGCAAAGGGAAACCTGCCTTAGAAGGAAATTGGCGAAGTGGCAATATTGGATGTACCTAGAGCAGGTGAGAAAACAACACATTGGCCTACTAAGTGGTGGAGAGACATGGCCAAATTCAAGAGATAAGGCCGAATTCTTAGACATAGATTGAATGGGGTGGGGTGTGATTCCTGATGCCAGGATGGGCAGGAGATGGCATGGGGAATACTAGGAATGTGTGGCCTTGGAGGAAACTAAGGTGGGCCAACATTTAATGCTGCGTAGAAGACACGAGGAGCAAGGCCAGGGAGGAAGTGAGAGTAGGGTATCCTGGAAGCCAAGAGAAGAAAAGGCTCTAAGGACAGTGAGTGGTCACCAGGCACCAGTGCTACTGGGGGACCACACAGATGAGGTGATCCTTGGGTGTAGTTGAGGTACAATCCCCACAGATGAAATGTCCCTGGATGTAGTTGAGGTACAGTGCCCACAGATGAGATGACCCTTGGGTGTAGTTGAGGTACAGTGCCCACAGATGAGGTGTCCCTGGATGTAGTTGAGGTACAGTGCCCACAGATGAGGTGTCCCTGGATGTAGTTGAGGTACAGTGCCCACAGATGAGGTGTCCCTGGATGTAGTTGAGGTACAGTGCCCACAGATGAGATGTCCCCTGGATGTAGTTGAGGTACAGTGCCCACAGATGAGATGTCTCTTGGATGTAGTTGAGGTACAGTGCCCACAAGGGACTCAAGAGAGAAGTGTTGCCATGTGGTAGTGAGTGGGATTGGAAGGCAGCTTGAATAGAGACTGGTAGAACCATAAAACAAGCCACTGGACCTGTTGGACTAGACAACTGTGGTGACTGGACTGGCTGGGGCTAGTGTCTACAGAGGGATGAGGTAGCCTGAACCCTTTGTAGCTCCTGATAATGAAACAGATGAGTGAGTAGTTTGGGACTTCATGCCCCACCTTAACCACCTCAACTATAAACCTGCCTGCTGGGAAAGCAATAAAGCCAAAGATGACAGAAAAAATTTGAGACAAGAACCCCAGGATCCCCACCCTGGTCTGAGGTGGACCAGTATGGACAGGCAGAGTACAGTAAGCCAAGCTGGATGGATGACTAGACTCAGGACACCAGAAAACATGATAAAATTCTTAGAGTAAGAAGTTATATATGCATGTATATATATATATATATGTATTCTGGCCTTATTTAGGTATAATTGAAAAGTAAAAATATATATTAGACATGTAGACCAGGATTTGACATACTTACCTACTATGAATGATACCATGATCAAGCTAACACATCCACCCCTTCACAGTTGTCCTTTTGTGTGTATGTGGTGGGAATGCTTAAGACTCGCCACATTTAAAGTCTACAGTATAATATTAACTACAGTTGCCATACTGTACAGTAGATTCCCAAATGTATTCACCTTATAAATGGATGTTTGGACTCTCAGACTGACATCTGTTTTCTCCATCCCTAGACCCTGGCACTACTCTTTTACTCTCTGTTTTGTGAGTTCAATGAGATTCCACATTAAAAGAAATAATGTGATATTGGTCTTTCTGTGCCTGGCTTATTTCACTTAGCATTATGTCTTCCCTGTTAGAGGAAGTTACCTATGACATGTATGTGTGTGTGTCATTTCCCCACTCATTGATGGGTAGATGTTCATTCTATATCTTCATGTGATGATGCTATAACAATACAGGGATGCAGATACTGCTTTACGATGCTGACTTCATTTCCTTCGGAAATGTACACAGATGTAGGATTGATGGTTCTATATGAATCCTATTTTTAACATTTGAGGAGCTTCCACAGAGTTTTCCACTGTATGAATTTGCATTTCTAGTCATAGTTTAGAGAGATTTCCTTCTTCCCACACCCTCACCAAAATTTGCAATTTTTATTGCACTTAATTAATTTTGTATATCTGAGTGTTTGTGGGGTGGAGTGGCACACGTGCTGTGGTGTATGTGTGGTCAGAGAACAACTTGTGGGAATCAGTTCTCTCCTACATGTGGGTTCCAGCATTGAACTCGGGTCGTCAGACTTGGTGATGAACACTTTTACCTTCCCAATGCTGGCTACTTCTTGTCTTTCTGATAACAGCCAACTTAACAGGTGTGGGTGGGGATGGCCTACAGGTTCTGATTTGGACATCTGTAGTCATTAGTAGCACTGAGCACCTTTTCTTACACCTGTCACCCAATTGTTATGTTTGTTTGTTTGTTTTGAAACAGTTTCATGCAGTGTGGGCTAGCCTTGAATTTAGTGCATAGCCAAGGATGATGACCTTGAACTTGTGATCTTCCTCAGTGGCCAAGTGCTGACATTACAGGTATGTGCCATCATGCTAGCTTTATGTGGTGCAGCACTCAGGGCTTGGTATATGTTAGGCAAGCACGCTACCACAGAGCTATACTTCCAGCCCTCTTTGCCTGTTTTTCTTTCTTTGGATTTTATTGTTGTTTGTTTGTTTGTTTTGAGAAGGGGTCTCACTGTGTATCCCTGGCTGTCCTGGAACTCACTTTGTAGACCAGGCTGGCCTGAACTCCCTGAGATCTGCCTGCCTCTGCCTCCTGGTAGCTGGGATCAAAGGCATGTGCTATCATAGCAGGGCCCTTTTTAAATCAAGTTGGTTTTCTCGTACCGGGTTGTGTGAGCGCTCCATATGCTCTGGGCATTGACTGCTCATTAGCTGTGTGGTGTGCACACGTTTTAGACCATTCTGCTTCTTTAAGTCAGTGGTGGTTTTCCTTTGCGACACAGCTTTTCAGCTTCTTGTCACCCACTTGTTTATTTTGCTTTCGTTGCTTATACTTTTGATGTCAAATTAAAAAAAAAAAATCATTGCCAAGACCAATGTAAGGATCCTGGGGAAAACTGTTTACTTCTAGATTTTAACAGTTTCGGATTTTACATTCAAATGTTTATAATTTAAAAAAAAACCATACATTGAAATATCCGTATGAGAAAAGACTTTAGTGTACTTTCTTATTGCATACTTTGTTGTTCTGTACTGTAATCAGATGTGGGAAGACATCAAATTCTTCCCAGGGTCTAGGGCCCAGCTCTAGGGTTTTGGGGAGTTCTTGGTTCTCCTTCTGCGATTCCTACCTGGGGCTGGGGGTTAGCACTGAAAGTCGTCTCTGGGTCCTGGCAGCTGGGCCTTCCTTCCCAGAAGCCCTTCCTTCTCCTTTCCATTTGCATCTCATTAGCACCACTTGGAGTTGCTGGCAGCTCAGCCTGGAGCTCTGGGACCAGGCTGTAGCCTGGCACAGGCCCTGCTCCCATCGTGAAAAGGGGAGTAGGGATGCTCGCCTCCCTCTTTCCACCCTACGTGCTGTGTCGTGCTGTGCCGTGCTGTGCCGTAGGGTCAGAGGGACTAGGATGTTCTCAGCTCTTTACACTCCCATCCAGGCTCATGTTCCCTAGACTCCCCTCCCTTGTGTGTTCCTATGGCAACAGGGTGATGGTGCAGGGGTCTTGGAGCATCACAGTCATCCAGCTACCCTCCCCTCCACAGCCCAGGCTGGATTGGTGACAAGCAGGGCCTCAATCTCCTGAGATGATCAGTGATAATTGGTTTATGGAAATAGCTGAGAAGCTGAGGTACATTCCCAATAGAAACCAGCCTCCCACCAAGCCAGCTTTCTGCCACCTGTCCTTCCCTGGTTAAGAAATGGAGCTGGGGGAGGAGAGGGCAAGAAGCTGGGCTGGGGCTGGTGGGGTTTTTCTGGGCAAACCAGGCAAGAGCTTCACCTGTTGTTCTTCAGCACAGCCTCTATGCCTTGTGGGAGAGGGGGTGTGAGAAGGGTTGCTTGTCATTTAGCCAAGCTTTGCATCCTCCTCGGCCCATTAGTCTGTGACCGTGTTGGGTGCACTGTTGGAGAAACGGGAGAGACCCGGGATCTGCAAGAAGCCTCAGTTCTGGGGACAGACAAGAAACATGTGTTGCCGTTGCTAGGGGATCTGCTCTGGTAGATCTGGCTGTCTGGAGGAGGAGGAGGAGGTCTGAGGAATGCTTTGAAGGTGAAGATTTAGTGGTTGTGCACATGAGCGCTGGGGCAGGCATTCTCCAAAGGGACTGAGCAGTGGGCAGGAAGTGCCTGATGCAGGCAGGGAGGTGTCAGGTAGAACTGTGGGAGGCGACTGGAGCTAATTTCCCTCCAGAGGGAAAGCTGGCTGGCTACAGTGTTGCCTCATGTGCTCTTGGAGGAGAAGTGAGGCTCATGAGGTGGGGGCAGCAGACACGGCATGGCAGGCCACTCCATGACAGAAGTTACTAGGGAGAGAGGCAAGGGCCCACAGTGGGTGGCTGCAAGCAGCACAACCTCTTGAACCCCCAAAAGTCAGGAGAGGCGGACTCCAAGTCTTCCTGTGACAGGAGAGTAAGGAAGGACTTCAGAAAGTAGCCAGAGAGCCAGATGACAGAGAAAGACTGGAAGCCATTCCCCAGCCAGGCTTCAGGTAACAAGCAGCATCCCAGGAAGAAAGCCCGTTCTATATAAGGTGATGGGTGGTGGGGGTAAGTGACCAGAGGAAGGTAGTGAGTTTTTTCCATGTTTACCTTTCCAGCTCACTAGCCCATTCCCATTCTTAGGGCTGTTTCCATTTCTAAGTATGTGTCCCTAGTTCAATTTTTTCCCCCTAAGACAAACTGAAACTCAAATCTGTGCTTATAACATCTCCCTGGACCATCCCCACCCCACACTGAGCCCAGCACAGGCACTACAGACAAAGGCCTTGCCCTTGTGAGGTCAGGCCCTGCTCAGCCCTGGCAGCAATTACCACACAGCAGGGGACAGAGCAGGCCTCTCATTTGTACAGCCTTAGCATGACATCTCTGGGTACCACAGTCCCTTCAGGAGCTGAGTTTCCAAATGTTCATCAGATGGTTTCTGTTCAGACCCAAGCCCACCCCCACCCCAGCTTCCACAGCTTACTTACACCACCACATAGGGCCACGGCTCAGAGCCGTCCTTGCTGGCAGGAAGGTTGGTAGCTCCGTGCACAGTGACCGTGACAATCTCCTTATTATAGGGAGCCAGGTAGTTGGTGTCAGGACCTGGGTCCAGGGAGATATCCAGGGGGTCCCCTGGTTCTTCAGGAACCTGTGGGGAGAGCCAGGGCTAAGTGGACTCTTCTGATGGAAAGCTTCTCTCTGCTATCACCCATAACCTCTACCAGGCATTTGGATGCTTTTTGACATTGTAATTTTGCCTAGGGAACCGTGCATTTAATTGCAAAACAAAAATCAGGAAGAAATTAAAAAAAAACCGCTGAGGGTGGTGCACATTTATAATCCCAGCCCTTAAGAGGTAAAGGCAGGAGGACCAGAAGGATCAGAAATTCAAGGTCATCTTCAGCTACTCCAGTTTGAGACCAGCCTGGGTTATATGAGACCTTGTTGCAAAACAACACATGATTGGTCAGTGAATTGGCTCACCCTTTGCTGTGTAAGCCTGATGACCTGAGCTGGATTCCAGAAACCCGTGGTGGAAAGAGAAAAGTGACTTCTAAAACAGTTTTCTTCTGATTTGCACTCACAGACATACACAATAGTAAATAAAATACAGTCAAATACAAATTTTATGTTTTAAGTAAGTCTGTGATTTTGTGTTGAACTGTGCTCACAGAGAGTCTTGGCTGTAGGCTGGGTGGGCCTGACTGTCTATTCCTCCCAGTACCTTTTCCTCTCTGTAACATCATCCTGCTTCCTGAACTACAGAACAGTAGCTTAGGAAGCCATTTTCTCCCTAGCTCTGTCTCACACACTGCATATCCTCCAGGGTTTCCCTTGCTTCTTCCCTGGCCCTTGGTGTGTCCCCTACTGCAACAGAAGCCAAGCCACCTTAGCTGGCAAGCACAGACCCTCCAGAAGCTTCTGCAGGTGTCTCTGTCTCTAACTTCTCAGTGCCACCTGTTCCTCAGGTCCTAGTGACTGCCACCTTTCTTTTTTCCTACACCTCCACCTCAGGTCACCAGTGTCATCTCACACCCATCCTATGGGACACTGAGGGCTGGGCCAGGCAGGAACCACCACTGTGCTCCACCCTCCTGCCTCCTAGCATGGGAAAAGGAAACAGCATGGCTTACCCTGAGAACATTTATGAGTGCCACTTAATTAGATTCTCAGAGCCATGGTACTGCATGGGTGACCACAGCAGGAGCCACAAACAACCCCCTTATTCATCCCCAGGGTCCCCCAGCCCTTGTCCTGGTATTCCCTTTGCCTGGGCAGCTCTTTCCAGAAGACTCTAAGCCCGGCATCCCTACCACATCCCTCACTTGCTGTAGGCTGGGGTCCCTGCCTCACAAGTTGTCTCATTAGGAGGTGAGAACAGGGCTCCCCAGCCCTAGACATGCCAGTTTCACAGAGGCCTCCTCTGCCTGTGACTGAGGAGTGAACCCGCTCCCTCCCCCAACAGGACCCAGCAGGGCCTGTCACCATCTGTAGAGGTGTTGATGAGAGTTACCCGCCCCCCTGCATGGCAAGTGTGGGTGGAAGGGAGGGGAGCCTTGGTAGGTGGGGGAGGGGGAGCATTCACAGACTCCTCTAGGTCAGAGGACTTCCAGCATCCTGCTCCCACTATGTGTGCCCTGCCACACCCTGCGGGGGTCATCCCTTAAGCTTGCTTTCCTGTGTTCTGATTGATACAGGGGTGACATCAGCTGACAAGCCAAGAGACCTAGGTCACAGCACCTTTGTCCCTTCTGAGATGCTCCCTCTCAGAGCCTGTCTCCCTGCACACCAGGGGGAATGTCTAGAATGATTTGCGATTCAGCTTTTCCAGGGCTTGGTGTGTCTAAGGTTCCGTGAAGTTAGGCTAGGAGAGGTGAGTGACTCCCTTTGTACTGCCCGATGAACATCCTTGCTGTTGTGAGGACACAAGCCTGCCATGGGTGGGCACCCTGGGGCCACAGAAGTAAAGGCTCCTTCCCATGGCAGTTGTCTAAGGGTTTCTATGAGTCCTTGGCAACCCTGGAGACCACTAGGCCTCTGCCTGGTCCAGAGATTGGGTGTCTTCCCTCCCCATCTACGCCATGCCTGCCTCTCAGGACAGCCTTCCAGGAAACATAGCTTACAGAAGCGCTGCTTGTGCTTTGTGTGTGTGCTTGAGGCCAGCTGCTAGACAGGCATCTCCTGTTGAGGCCTGCAGGCAGGAACCCCATGGACATGCTGGGCCTAGGGCCTGGGAAACTGGACCCAAGGTACAGCCTGTAGGGGGTGGACACGAGATGAGCCAGGGCTGCCAGCTTCATGGTGTCCTTGCATCAGGACCAGTGTCTCTGCCTGTCTCTGCCCCTGGTCACACTGAAGAAGAATTTGTGGAGCAATAGGAACATATATATATATATATGTATATATGGAGGGAATTGTGGGTAAAGATGCTGATCCTGGGCAGAGAATCTTTTTCCATGAGAGCAGAGCTCCAAGCTCGTCACAGCCTCTCAGGTCCCACTCTCGCTCACCCATGCAACACTGTTAAGATACAGAAATCAGCAGACTACAGTCTCACAGACCACAGACAAGGGGCTGGTGGTAAGCACAAAGTCTGCTGGCTTCCAAGCCGAGTTCCCTCAGCTACCCCTTAGGACTCAGGCCCTGGGAAGGCTTGGAAGCTGCTAATCCCAACATCTTGTCCATCCATGCAAGTAAACTTGTCCTTCACAGGTCAGGAGTAGCCAGCAGATGTCCCAGAATGCTCGTTGCTTGGGGCAGAGTTGGGTGTGTGAGGAAGGAGAGGGGTGTGAGTAGGCAATGGGACCAGTAGCAGACGAGTTACAGCTTCAGCAGGCTTCAGGTGGTTCTGCCAGGGAGAGGGGTGAATGAGATTCACTCCATCCTGTCTGCTGTTCCAGGGATCTGGGGAGCCATGGAAAGCTAAGAAGCCTGTAGCTCTCTCCCAGAAGGGTCCACATCTGAAAGCAGACCAGCTGAAGAGGCTGAGCTGGTCCTCAAGAGGGATGCTGGCCTGAGAGGGTCTTGTGACCCTGATATGCCATTTGGGCAAATTATTAGACTCTGGTGAAGGTTGGGCTTAAAAAATGGTCTCTCAGGCCGGTGAGATGGCTTAGCAGGCAAAAGTTATTCTTGCTGCATAAGCCTGACAACCTGATCCCTATAACCCATATAGAAAGCCAGGGGAGGTGTCATGCATCTGTAGTCTTAGCACTGCGGAGGCAAGATGGAGGATGGAGACAAGAAAACGGCCCAGAAACTCACAGGACACTCACTACCCTGCATGTGGGATGGGCAGAAATGACAAAAGAGATCTTGCTTCAGAACAAGGGAGGAGAATGCCAGTTTCTAAAAGTCATCCTCTGAACTCTACACACACACACACACACACACACACACACACACACACACACACACACACCACCACCACCACCAACAACAACAACAAAAACAACAACAACAAAAAACAAACAAACAAACAGAAAAAAAAAAACCCCAGTATTTCACAGTCCTTCTAGTTTTGATGACCGACCTTGCCTGGGTACCAGGATAGCTGGTAAAAACCCCTTTATACTAAAGAAAAGGACTCAGGATATGAGACCTCTCCACTCTTTTCATGCTTCTTCATGCAGACACGTTTTCTGGGTTACTATGCCTGCCCCTAGGGCTTGCAGCCTCAGGACTGACTGGAAATAGCAAGGAGTTGGAGTACCAAATGCAGGAGCACCTTTTTTACACCATGACCCAGGGCTGAGGTGCCGCTCAGTGGGAGAGCACATACTGAGCATGTACAAGGCCTGAGGCTGGATCCTTAGCAACACACACACACACACACACACACACACACACACACACACACACACACACACACCGTACTTAAAATGTCAGAAATCATAGGGAAGATAACTGATAGGTTTGACTATAGTTTTTAAAAATTCAGGCTGGGGAAATAGCTTGCAGGTAGAGAGCCTCCCTGTCATGCACAAGACCCTTGCATTCAATCTTCAGCACAGGAGGGAAGCCTCACAGTGTGGATTATAACCAGGCTTTTCGGCTCTTGCCTGGGATCCCATCACTTAGGAGGCAGAGGAAGGAGGATCACCACAAATCTGAAGGCTTGCCTGGTCTACATGAGTTCTGGGCCAGCTAGGGCCACACAGTGAGACCCTGTATCAGAAAGCAAAGGAAAAAAAGAAAAAAACGAATGATGAGAGAAAGCTGCATAAGTAAAACAGAATGAATGTTTCTAAGGAACAAAGTGCACTGAAATTTAGAAATATTACCCCAGTAAAAAAGTCACGAGCCGAGGAATGGCAAAAGAAGTTAAAATGAGGGGGCTGGGCATGGCTCAGTGGGTAAAGTGTTTGCTAGTACAACTTTATTGAGCACCTACTATATGCCAGGTAATGTTCTGAGCACTGGGTATATAGTAATAATCAACAAGAAAATAAAAAGGGGCAAAAATATAGAAAAACTGAAAACAAGCATGTGGAGCAGAATTCAGATCCCCAGCACCCACACAAAATCTAGGCACATGGCAGCCTGACTCTGTGATCCCAGTGCTGGTAGGGTTAGGGGTGGGGGAATATAGAAAGGCATCCTGGATCCCTGGAGCTCAATGGCCAGCCAGTCTAGCCATTCAATGAGCTCCAGGTTCAATGAGAGACCCTGAATCAAAAAATACAAGGGGCAGGGGTGATAAACAAAGACATTTGATGTCTGCTTCTAGCCTGCATGCATGCACACATGCACACATACCTGCACACACACGTACACACATCAAGGAAATACGAATATATGATAGTGTAATGCATCTTTAGCATGCACCCACTGCCTCTGGTCTGTCCTTACAGATAAATGACACAGCCATAGGTCTGGCTGGTGAGAGGTAAGCAAGCCCTTATGTTGAACTATTGGCGTTTTGTGGCTCTGGTCCCCTCCTGGCAGGTTTTTGCTGTTCTTCCACATCTCTTTATTGAGCTCCTATCTGTCCTGTGCACTGTTCTGAGTGCTGGGGAGACAGCAGCAACCAAAACAGACTCCTCCCCAAACCCCTTCTTTACAGAAGGTCAAGTTCTGTGTTCAAGGTGAAGGCAAGGGTGAGGCGAGAGAAGGGAGAGCCATACAACCAAGGATGGTATGGCAGCTGACGGGCAACATCAGTGGGCTCTCAGGCAAGGGCAGGTCAAGTCACCCTTTGAGAACACTGCGTTTCATCTATGACGGCCTCAGAGAACAGAGCATCTAAATCACCACTCTCATTTTACAGCAGGGACTGAAGCCCAGAGACGGGACACTTTGGTCAGCATCAGAGAAAGAGGATGAGGTCACGCAGCTGTTACAGACTCTGTCCCAGCCTTACCTTTGTCTTTTGTCGTCCCATCCTCTTGGGGGCAGGAGTGTTCACTTAACAGTCTTGGGGGTTAGGGTCAGCGTTGGGTCTTGGCAGGTGATCACTCAGTCATCCGTTGGCCCTGCCAGACAGCTGGCCCAGGTGCCTTGAGTCTTTGCCCATCAGTGTGGTCCCATGAGTGCCACACACAGGCTTTGGGGGCTGGACCGGGTAGGGGAAGGATGAGTGGGTGAATGCAATCTGGATCTTCCTCAGAAGTGAGAGATTTTGTGGGTGGAGGTGCTTGGGGGTATTTGGGCCATGGCCAGCTAAGCAGGGAGTTAGGGAATTGATTCTTGGCACCCTCAGGAGGGTGAAGTGGGGTGATCCTTGCTCTGCCCAGTCCTGGGAAAGTACAGAGTTTTCCATTCAGTCTGATCTCCTAGGCAACACTGTATGACATCACAGGGCAGAATCAGTCACCCAGATGCAATGCAGCAGGGTGGAGTCAAAAGCCCTCCTCTCTTTCCTCAGAACTGCCTGGTGTCCAGTTCCCACTTTCCGGTTCCTGCTGCCCGTGACTGGCCCACCGCACTGTGTGCCCAGTCCCTTGTAGTTCCTAGAACAGCCTAGGAGACCTAATCACTGCCCTCAGAGAAGTCGCCATAAAGTTCTATTGCTCTTGAATCAGTAGCCATCTAGCCTCTTTGGGTATTTAGAATCTTCCTTCTGCCTAGCCATAAACACAGCTGGGGAGATGGCTCAGTGGACAAAGTGCTTGCCTTGTGATCCTGAGGACCTGAGTTCAGATCCCTAGCACCCATGTAAAAATCAGGGCACGGCTGCATGCATCTGCAATCAGCACTGGGAAACAGTGGTAGGTGGTGGACCCCACTGAACTCGCTGGCCATCCTAGACAGTGGGTGAGGCCCAGATGCCATAAGAGAACCCACCTCTGGCTGAGACTGAGGCGCCTCTCATTTGCACCCCAGATCCTTTCTTCCTTTTCCACTGTTCCGTGCCTCAATAGGTGATCCTCGGCGATGACCACACTGGCCTCTAGTTGGCCTAGGCTTCCTTGAGGTGCCTGCAGGGATCTGGGGAACTTCATCCACATACCCAAGGCCACTCGGGCTGCTGTCCCAGAAAGCTTGGGCTGAGTTCCTGTTCCCAACTCTTGCCCTTCAAGCCTGGGGTCACAAGGTTGCTTGATCTGACAACACCCTTCTTGTCCCACTTAAACCCGAGGCGGCTGTTACGTGAGTCCCTCTTGTAGGTCTGTGCTCATACTTGATATCCTACAATCACCGCCATCATCATCCTCTCCCGGGCACCTTTGTACACCCCAGCATTTAATGGACACATACTGAGTGGGGGCTCTTCCCAGCAGCTATATAACTGGCTCAGTTAAGCCTCACATTATGATCCTTGGAAACAACCTTTTCCACTCTCTTCGTCAAATGAAGAGGAGATGCCCTGAGGAAAGAGACCTGCCTAAGGTCACCCGGCTCTGAAGATAGAGCTGGGATTTGAATCCCGGCCTGCTGGCTGGGAAGTCTGTAAGCACAGCCAGCAAGCCCTGCAGGCTCTCCCTTCCCTTTGGGAGAAGGAGTCGCATTCTCCTGACTTCTCTTTCAAAATCAGGGAAACGTGGAGAGTGTTAAGACCAGACCCGACTATCCGTGGGTTGTTTTTGTTGTGAATGTTTGGTGCTGGCGATTGACCCTAGGCCATGGTAGGCAAGCCCTCTGCTATGGAACCACTCCTCAGCCCTTCCCAACCTTTTGAATAGGGCGGGCAGATGGCCCAGGATCGCCAGCTAGATGGTGGCATCCAAAAAGAGCAAGCTGGTGTGTCTTGGAAGCTCATCTGAACAGAGTGGCCTGGCATCTGGAGGTACCCAACACTAACAGATCAGTTGTCCCCGTCCCCCAGCAGGTAGGCGCAGGACCACTGAGCTGTGGCTGGTAGTCTTAACGTGGCCCTGGTCCAGTTTGGGTCAAGCCCTGTGGATGCAGGCTGCAATGACAGAACCTACTGGCCGTTTAGGCCACAGTTAGCAGTGGAGGGTCCAAGTGACTACTTCTGTCTCCCCTCAGTCCCTCAGTATGCAAAGGGAACCTCAGTAAATGGCAACTGGGCTGAATTGGTGTGTTCATGTTTTTGTTCCAGGCCATCTCTGTGACAGCTTCTGTGGCTGTGTCTTGTGGCCTCTTGTTCTAGTGGCCTCTAGTCCCCAGGACAATTAGGCCAAGCACTAGCAAGTGAGCAGGAGTGACTGTAGCTACAAAACACATGATATCTTGAAATCAGTGGGACCCACCTTTAGCCCCAGTTTGCTCTAGCCACTCTGACCTTAGTAGCCTCTGACCTAAGCAGCTGTGTTGACTGACTCCATGTAGAGGGACAGAGAGTATTAGACAAGAGAATGGGGGCCAGGAGGAATTGGGCAGCCCAGAGAAGGTTTCCCTCTCATTTCTACAAGTTTATGTGATAGAGAGCACCCATGGCCCTGGCTTTACCTCCAGCAGACACAGGGGTGACCTCACAGAGAGTAGTACTCCTATTGGCTGGTTCTGCTTCCATCTGCTTAGCAGGCACATTGATTGATGGCCCCATTGGAAGATTCTTCTCAGTGTTGAGTAACCAGAGCTCCCATCGAAGGCAGCTCAGGTCCCACTGCCAACTCATAAATCACTTTGCTAAAGATGCAGCATGGCTTTTGAACATTTTTCTTTTAAAAGAATCGATAACTCGTTAACAAGTGATTGAATAAAGGGTAAGCGAGGAAGCTACCCTCTATTCCCTTCCATTAGGCAGGGGCAGTGGTGGTAGGTCCCCTGCCAAGGTGGAGGGTGTCTATTTAGCAGGAGGCTTTTGTGGATCAACCAATCTTCAGCATACTTTTGGGTCCTCTCAGCCCCACCTCTTCCACCAGCCTGGCCTGTATGCCCCAAGAATGTCCGTCCACCTCTCCTCCCTCCACCCGCTATGTTCCAGCCTCCCCTGAGTAGGCAATGGTTTCTTCAGCCTTTGGGACCATATGTATGCTGCTCTATCTGTCTGACAGTCCTTCCCCGGCCGAAATCATAGACAGTTAACCACCACCAAATCTTCCCTGAAACCCGACCCCACTTTCTTCCCCACATAATTGTATCAGACCCACAACCCACAGACATCCCCACCAGAGCTCATGACCCACTATTTACTTCTCTAGGACAGGGTCTGCCTTCCTTGAGGGCAGGAACCATGCCTGGGGAAGCTAGGTCTCAGGGGCAGCACAGCACAAGGTCTGTATCAGGTAGGTGCTTGGTGAGGGAGGAGATACATTAGCATTGAACGCTTCCCCACATCTTCTACATTAGCCTGGGATAGTGATGCCTGTTTCTCTAGTGTGGTACCCCTTGGTGCCTTTCTCCCCACAAGAGTGGAGAGCATCTGCAGATCTCAGAATGACTAACATTCAGTGGATACCTAGAATGTCACAGAACAGTTCTATGCGCTTTGTATAGGTTAATCCTCTCTCTAGTTCCTATGTATTTATTGTTGTTGTTTTGAGACAAGTCCTTGCTATGTAGCCCTGGCTGGCCTAGAACTCCCTATATAGTCCATGCCGGCCTTAAACTTGTGGTGTTTGTATGGCCTCTGCTTCCTGCGTGCTGGGATTATAGGTGTGTACCACCATGCTGGGCCTGCAGTTCTCATTTTAAAGACAAGGGAACTAGAGCTAGGAATGTAGTTCAATTGCTAGAGTGTCCGCCTAGCATACACAACTCTGTCCCCAGCACTGCATAAAACTGGGCATGGTGGCACATTCCTGTGATCCCACCACTTAGGCCAAGGAGGATATGAAGTTCAAGGCTACACAGTGTGCTTAAGCCTAGGCTGGGTTACATATTGAGAGGAGGAAAAGGAGGAAGAGGAGGAGGAGGTGGAGGAGGAAGAGGAGGAGGAGGAGGAGGAGGAGGAGGAGGAGGAGGAGGAGGAGGAGGTTGAGAATATTGAAGCCACGCTAAAGAATTTGTATTCATCACAGCACTCTCCCTTACTGAAGTGCCTATAGGCAACTTGGGATTAGTGGGGCGTTAGAGCCCAGAGCACCCACCCCAGGATGAGTCTAAAGGTTGGCACTGCAGCCAGGATACAACAGAAGGGCTGACGAGCTCCAATTAGAGGGAACTGCTTATTCAGGCAGCCTGAGCCTGCAATGGCTCTCTCAGACCTCCAGCTCAGCACTGGCTACTCCTGCCCATGCTGCCTGCTGCCTCCACTAGAGAGCAGAGCCTTTGGCCCTAATCTCATTTGAGGCCATGAAATCACATTTGCAGTGTGTTAATGCAGCATGGAGCTGGCCCAGCTGTCTTGTCTCCTGGCAGAGAGAGGAGCCTAGAAAGCCATCTCGCTGGGAGGGAAGTCTCTTCAGGAACACCAGGAGACAGAAAGCAATTACTCTGTAAGAGGAAGATTAAAATAATGTCTACACTCGCCAATGCTCACCCAATTCAGCACCATTTAGCTGCAATGACTTGAGGCACGTTTTCTCCTGTAGGGAGAGGGGGGACGCCATAACCAGGCCCTCACCTGCCCGCTAGCTCACCACCTCCCCAGTAGTCTCCAAGTCCCCCAAAGAAACCATCATCTCCAAAGCCCCGTGTCTTTGCCCAGCTGTCCTCTGTTTAGAATATAGCCTCCAGCCTTGTCTCTGCCAGTAACCTGCCTGAGGATCCAGCTTCCCGAGCTCCTGTTCTGGGCTTCTATGTACTTTACAACTGATCTATACTTCTGTCAGGGCATCTTCCCCAGTCCTTATGATCCAGGAATGGAGCTACACAGGTGAAGTCCCACAGCCGAAGGTCAGCAGAACTTCCATTACCTACCTTCCTACTTTACTATCCTAACTATATATATATATATATATATATATATATATATATATATATATATATTCCACATTCATTGATTCAATCAGCCTTTGATTAAAAATATATTAAATGTATATTATTAAATTAAATATATATTTTAAGATATGTTTTTAAACCTTTGGAAAAAATAGTTTCTAGGGTTGGCATGCTTGACATGCTCAAGGCCTAGGCTCGATCTCTGGCACCTTGAGAACACTAAAATAAAATTGCATCTGCACTGACTGTATAGACTTTTGAGTCTCCGAACAATACAGTGCAACTATCTACATGGTACCTGCGTTGCGTTAGGTACTGTAAGAAATCTAGAGATGAGTTAAAGAACCAAGTGCCGCTGCGTACTCCTGTAATCCAAACACTTAGGAGGCTGAGACAGGGGGATCACAAGTTTAAGGCCAGCCTGGGATGTCTAGTAAGACCTTATCTCTTAATAATAATAATAATAAATTTAATTATTATATTGTAATGTATTATATTTAATTATTATAAAGACAGATTATACAGGTTCTGTGCAAACACCATACCATTTTACATAAAGAACTTGGGCATCTACAGATTGGGCTTTTGAGGGGTCCTTGGCACCAGTTCTCAGGATACCAAGGGCAACAGTATCATCTTCTCTTCGGTTTCTTTAGCTCTCCCAGAGGGAGCCGATTTGTGTACCCTCCTTACCCGATAACTTTGTGCTCACTATGTTGCTCTTGTCTGCCTGAGGGTTCTGAGAGGCTAGACCTGGCTCAGGACCAGGGATCAACAAAGCCTGCCTCCTGCAGGTGGCAGGTCAGGGTCCTTCAGGACGAAAGCCAGGGGACCTTCCAAGTTGTCTATTTTTTAAGGAGTTTGGGGGATCCTGTCTCCTCCAAGAAGCCTCCCAGGACTGCAGGGAAGCCAGCAAGTCACTTGATCTCCACAATCATCTTTCGAGGGAGGTATTATGGCCTTTCTACAGAGAAGGAAACAGAAAAGTAACATGACTCCCGCAGGAACAGGAGGAGGCGGTGAATTGGAACTCAAGCCTGAGTCTAAAGTCTGGCGGTGGCACTTTGTTGGTGTAAATACACACACACACACACACACACCATCGTTCTTCAGGCAGCATATCAGAAGGTTTACTCATGTGCTGGGAATTTTTATGCAACGTTTCTTCTAAGTCTCATGAGCCAGTTCTAGTGGGTCACAAGGTTTATCCTGAACTCTGCACTCTGACAACCCCAACTTCACTCCAGCCTGGCTCTCAAGCCACTCAGTGCCCCTCCCTGTGGGGGTCAGCTGAACACTGGGTTACCTGTCTTGGCTGCTCTTGGTATGATATATCATATCATATCATATCATATCATATCATATCATATCATATCATATCATATCATATCATATCATATGATGCCACCAGGAAGCAAACTACTTCCTTATGATCCTATCCCAGGGGCCAAGAAAGTAATTAGGGCCCCCTTTCAAGGGACTGAGGCAGAGCTTGCAAATTGTGAGTCTGCCTGGGCAGGGGTGCAGCTGGTCATCCTCTCACCCCTACCCTGGTGCTGACTGCTAGAGCAGAAAGTCTGGAACATGCTACGGAGAGCAGGATTCCAGCTTGGCCTTTGCTGCTGACTCGGCAGGACCTTGCCTTCTCTAGGGCTTAGTTCCCTCCACAGAAAGTTCCCTCCACTGTCAAGGCCACCCTGCCCACTGTCTAAGACCAAGGTGACGCTCTAATGCAATGGTCTTCAACCTGTGGGTCGAAATCCCTTGGATTGAATGATACTTTCACAGGGGTTGCATATCAGATATTCTGCACATCAGATGTATTTACATTATGACTCATAACAGCAGCACAATTACAGTTATGAAGTAGCAACGAAATAATTTAATGGTTGGGGTCACCACAACATGAGGAACTGTATTAAAGGGTTGCAGCACTAGGAAGGTTGAGAACCACTGATTTAACAGGCTTTGTGGATGCCCAGTGAGTTCTGCCTTTGTCAGTCTGGCTCAGAGTAGCCTCCAAGACAGAAATCCCAGAGTTCCTGGAGATGCCACCTCCTCTTCATCCCCTCAGCATACCTGCAATTCTCTAGTTCCTGATTTCTCCCTACCAGCCAGTCCCTTGCCCAACTCTATATCCTGCCTCTACACCGTGCTCTTTCTGAGAGTTCCATCAGAACCCTCTCTCTTCCGCCCCATCTGTCCTTGAGGCAAGGCTCAACCATCTCCCTGATGTCTGTGAGGGGCTTTACACCGTGCAAGCCTCACACCCTCCTCATCGATAGGCACCACTGTACCCATTGTTCGGCCGAGGACTATGAGGCCCAAGGAGGTCAGTGCCTCCATCTGAGTTGTAACTGTTCAGATGGAGCTGGGAACTGAGGTTCAAAGTCTTCTGAATCCTTCAACAGCTGCTTTTCTGCAGTCACCTGAGTCCTTGGGGTTCACTTAGAGATTTTGTGGGTTTGGAAAGTCACTGTCAGTGCCTCCCTGGGCATACCTGGGCATTTCCCCAAGGGCTGGACACACAGAAACTCAGTCTGCTGCTTGGGAGAGTGAACAGAATGAATGAATGGATGGGCAGATGGATGCATGAATGGCTCCCTCCCTATGTCAAGTGAGGTTGGACCACAGTAACACAAGGCAGGCTGTAGGCGCCACATGGAGGAAGGACACCCATATGCATGCTCCATTTATCCTGGAAAAGGGACTGATCTCTGCTGACCCTGAAACTTTGCAAACCCAACCTAGGCTCAGGGTGGCTGTGCTGACCTCTGCCTGGGAGGCCAACCCTCGCTGAGACCAAAGCAACCAGGCTGTCAGCTTTCCCTGCTGCCTGCCCCTGTTTGCTGTCAGAGTTGTATTAAATACCAGTTTCACACAGCGCTTTAATCTCACCTCATACATCACACATGCCATGTCCCCAAGCCTCTTAGTCACTTGGGAGAGATTGTGTTTGGGGGATCTGTACAGAGATGAGGCCAGGAGGCGTGGGTCTAGATGTGGAGGCATGTGTGTGTTTCTTGTGAGCTTGTCTTTGTGAGAGGTTGTGGTGTGTTTCTGCGTACCTATAAACACTATGTACATGTGTGTTCCTGTGAGCCTAAACATCTGTGAAGGTGACTGCTGGAGATGAGAGGCGGGCCACCTCTCTCTCTCTCTCTCTCTCTCTCTCTCTCTCTCTCTCTCTCTCTCTCTCTCTCTCAGGCATCCAGGAGGTGTGAGTCAGCACCAGTCCTTGCTGGTGGGAGAGGGGAGAGGCAGCGAGGAGGCGGCCAGCAGGGCCATCTGCTCCGCTCTGTTCCCTTACAACAATCTGCTAAGGGAACTACTTCCCAGACTAGCACCCAGACTGGCCCTCTCTCCACCCTGCAGTCTGGTATCTGACCCAGGGATGTGGGACTCACAAGTCCATAGCACCCCTCTTTGGGGAGACTGGCCAGGCTAGAAGGAGCACTCTTGTTTTCTAGGTGCAGAAATGGAAGCCTGTACTATTTGCTTGTTCAACACAGGTTTCCCTGTGAGCTTGCTGCTAGAACAGCCGGCTTTCACTAAAACACCTTCTGCAGGGCATACTGGACTGTGCATTTTCACTTAAATCTTCCCAGCAACAGCAGACATACGAGTTGTTCTTACCCATTTCACAGGTGGGGAAGTGGAGGCTGAGAATGTCCTGTATCTTGTACAAGGTCAAGATGCTGCTAGATAAACCAGAGCTTAATCTTCATCCAGGTCATCTTGACCATGTGCCTGCCTGCCATTGAAAGCTGGCTGCTCTGTCCACTCAGCTGATAGACCAGGGGCCCCACGACAGGAATCCAGGCCTATAGAGGCAGCTTGAAGATCAGTCAGGGTGAAGGCAGAGGACATAAATACAGGACCCCTACAACTTACGCATCTTTGAGTCTCATCCAGGATAGCCACACTGGGTGGGACCCCTGGGTCTTCCCGAGAGGATTCCTTGAATAGGAACTATTTCATTGCTGGTGGCCAACAGGCTATTATGGGAACAGTCAGGCCCTGGCTCCTCCCCTTGGTGTGTGTGTGTGTGTGTGTGTGTGTGTGTGTGTGTGTGTGTGTGTGTTGGGGGAGGGGTTGGAAGTACTCTCTGCCCCACCCTCCCCAGGGCCAGAACTGGCCACCCCACTGCTCTGCCAGCAGCGGACTTACTGCCATAGAGACAGGCTGCACCCTCCCTGTGTGGTGACAGCACTCTCGGAGAACGCCTCGACAGGGCCTTTGTTCCTCAGAAATAAAAGAAAATCGAGCTACAAAGGGAAACCTCAGGTAGCTTTTAGCAGGGCTCAGCTGCCTGGGGCAGAGTGTGTTTAAGCTGGAGGCACTTGTCACTGGAGCTTGAGGGGAGCCCCTCAGACCCCGCCCAGTCCCTATGTGGTAAGCCGGGCGGGCGGGTGGAAGTCCCATGATCACGTTTACTTAAGAAAAAAGCTCTTTCAAATAATGGCAGAGGAGGAGAAAAAAAAATCAATGAAAATTGATAGAGAATGTAAAACAGGCCTCTGTGTGTGTGTGTGTGTGTGTGTGTGTGTGTGTGTGTGTGTGTGTGTAGAGAGAGGGCACGGGGGGGGGTGGAGAGAGAGAGAGAGAGAGAGAGAGAGAGAGAGAGAGAGAGAGAGAGAGAGAGAGGGAGAGAGAGCATTTGCCAGGGCCCAAACTGACCTGCTTGGGGCTCCAGGCCCAGGACGGTGGGGGCGGGGAGTCAATCCCTGGCACGTGCCTGCAGAAGGGCGCTGGTGGCTGGGGGAGGGGGTGGCAGCTGAGTCTCTAACTCGAGTTAAGAGAGAGATTAATATATTCAATCTGCTCCAGGGTAATTGAGGGAACAATTGGAGTGTTTTTCTAAAGCCCATAAAACTGCCTCATTTGCAAGGAAGAGCTAGCTGCCTTGCTGCAGTCCGCAGATTTGATGGAGGCAAAAGAGGCAGAGAAGGGGGGGGGGCTTTGGGATCCTAGTACAGGGCAGACTGGGGGGTCAGCCACATCAGCCAGGGCAAGGGGCTGGCAGTCCAGTTCTAGCCTGCTCTCTCCCGCGGCACCTCCCAAAGCTTCCTTTATCTTACTCCCAGAATTATTTTCTCAACCCCATCTCCCAACCTGTGAAATGGGCCACAGCACTCCTCTCTACCAGGACGGTGGCAGGTGGAAACTTTTGAAAGACCAGGGAAGCGGGCTGGCACTGAGGGACGGGGGCACGAACAAAGAGGTGCCCAGGTTTCCTTCCCCACCCTCCAGGCCAGTCCCCTGAGAGTGAATGGGCAGTAAAGAGTGGAGTTAATGAAATCCGCATCGTGTGCCTCTCCCGCTTGAACCACTCCAGTCTCCAGGGCAATGGGAATAGCACATGCAATAGCAAGCAATAAAAGGCATAATGAATTTAAAAGCAGCTAGGAGAGGGAGAGTGAAGACCGGCAGGGCTCTGGCCTGAAGCTGGAGGGTTCCTGGGGTAGCGAAAGTGCTGGCCTGTCGCTCTAGCCAGAATCGGGACTTGGAACAAACAGGCTGAATGGGGGTGGGGAGAGGGAGCGAACAAAGGGAAAGGAACCGTAACCCCGCCGAGGTGTAGGGACAGAGGGGAGAGGCGAGGTAGCAGGCCACTCCGCTCGCTCCGTGGCCGCTCGGTTCGCCTCCACTTCTTCTTAATAAAAGCCCCCAGCTTGTTAGTGCCAGAGCCACGGTCGGAATCCACAGGCTTAGAGCCAGGTGCTTCGCATTTGGTGATTGCTTTATAGCTTTTTTTTTTTCTTTCTTTCTTCCTTTCCCTGTTCCTCCGGGGCAAAAATAATAATAATAATAAAATAAATAAAATAAAAAGGTGTTTTAAATGGAAGAAATAAAAAAAAAATTGAAAGCGTCCTTTAAAAGGCTCCAGGGAAACAGAATCATTTCCATGAAACAAAACTGTGATTGTTTGGGAGAGGAGGCTGCAGGGAGGGTTCCCATCACACCCTCCTCCCCTCTTCCTGGGAACCACAGGGTCTTGCAGGAGGAAATTGAGGTTTGCAATGGCAGGAATCCCCAAGGTAGCCCCCGGAGCTGCTAGCAAGGAATTAAACTCGATGTTTCCAGAAACTCCATCCCTGGGAACTTCCAGCCCAAAGTTTCCCTCTTCAACAGCCCTGCCTGTGGGACAATGTCCCTGAACTTTCAGGGAAGCAGTGGCCCTTGAGGGAGTAATGGCTCAGGACCCAAAGTCCCTTCCCTCCCCCACCCCACTGAGGGGTGTAATTTTGGGGAGTTGGTCAGAGCTCAGACTTGCCTGTACTTTCTACCCTCCTCCCCTCAGAAGCCCTTTGTCTAGCACGGCACAGACCATCTACCTCTTTTCCGATCACTGCCCCTTCTTCTGGGCAAGGACACATGACACATGATTCGTCATATGATCTCAAAGCTGCCAGAAGGTGAATTCGGGCAGTACCAGGTGTGGGCAGACACCTCAGGAAGCCCCTGTGCCCTGGGGGAGGGTGACAGCCAGCGGTTACAGAGAACCTGAGGTAGCTTCTGCCTGTGTGCTCCCAGGATCCTCCTTTGTGAGTCAGAACACCCCGAGGGACCTCCATATTGAGCCTCTGGCTGTCCATGTTGGAAATATTCATGGCAACGGTTCCTGCTAACCGCCCCCACCTCCAGGAAAATATTAGCTCAGAGCAACTGCATTTGGTGTGACCCATTAAAACCAAGTGACCTGTGCACCATGGCCAGGAAGCAGAAGGATTCAGACTCAGTCAGCAGACATTCACACTGAGCTCTGATCCTGGTCACTCACTGAGCCCTGTCCCTGTCACCCAGTTAGATGCCTGCCTGCCCTTCACCCCATTGCTCTATTTTCCCCCACCCCAATGCCCTTCATCTGCTGTGGCTTGGGAAAAAAAATGGCACACACTATGTAAAGCAAAAAACACTCATGAAACTCAAGGTCTAAGCTGAATAGATTGTTGAGACACCTGGTACCAACAGGGCTGAGAATAGCCTGGAAGGAATGAAATCCACGTGGTAAGGCTTCCTGGAGGAAACGGCTTTGAACTGAAGCCTCTGTCTCTGGAACCCAGAAATCTGTCCCTAGACTTGAACTGAATTTTGCTGCAGTTGTGCTGCAACCCCAAATTCCAAATTCTCTGCTGTCCCTTCTCCTGTTCACAGCCTACCTCTCTCCAGTTCCTTCTCCTCCTCTTCAGTTCTCAGCTAGAAAGCCAGGGGAAGCCCCCCTCTCCTGGATAGAGTCCCCCCTTCCTTATGACATCCTCTTATCTGGACATCCTTGTCCCTATCCACAAGGCAGGGAGACAGTATGGCTATGAGGGCCCCTATGGTTCCAGGCCACAGGTCCAAAGAACCGCTGGGCCCCACTAGCCTTTTGTGTCCTGCCTAGGCCTCCAGGTGACAAAAGGAGGGCCCTGCCTTCCTCAGCCTGAGCTGCTGGCCTGAGCCAGTCTAACTACAAGCATGTCCTCTGTTCACAAGGAGCCCTCCATTGTCTGTGGGCTCCGGCGCTGTCATCAGGGCTGTGATTGCTGACCCCCCGCCCCCACCTAAGGAGAGTGATTTTCCTCTCCCTTGAAAGCTATTTTCTTGTCTTGGTAGAAGCAGACATCTGACACTTTAAGAGGGAGTGTGGCGCAGAGATGATGACTTTAAATAACAGAAATTAGAGCTGCGGAGGTCGAGACAGCCATCTCGCCAGCCCCCTCCCCCCAGCAGTCCCAACCTCTTTCACCCCCATTTTACACCGTAGCCTGAATGCACTGCCCATGCGGCCCAGGCAGGCCAGGCCGTGCTGGGACCCAAAGAACAGAGACAGCTTGTTCCTGGGTTCTGAGCCTCCTCCCTAGATAGCACTGTTACACTGAGGGGTGGGGCCCAGGCTCTGGACACAGGGAGCTTTCAGATTCACCTAGGCTACCCATCTCATTTCACAACAGAGCAGAATGGAGCTGAGCACAGAGCGGGTCAGAGAGGTGTGTTAACTGATTCAGAAGTGAATGCACAAAGATTAGAGTGGGCCATGTACGAGTAGAGCCAGGAGGCCTGGGCAAGAGCAGCTCCTCCTGGGTCCCTGTCACACGCCGCCTGCTTACTTTACCTAAAACCCCTTCCTTAGAGACCCCTCCCATGCCTCCCCATTGCCTTCAGAATTGAATACCCACCTCTGCTCTTGGCTGTGGTAGCTTTAGTGCCTCCTACTTCTTCCCCCGTTAGGACCTCTCCATGACCAACTCAGTCTACCTCCCGGGCGCTACTCAGTGCCAGCCTAGATTGTGTGCAAGAGAGAGAGACAGAGACAGACAGACAGACAGACACACATACACAGAGGGAGAGAGAGAGAGACAGAGAGAGACAGACAGACACACACACACATACACACACAGAGGGAGAGAGAGAGACAGAGACAAACACACACACACACACACACACACACACAGAGGGAGAGAGAGAGACACACACACACACACACAGAGACGGGGGGGGGAGAGACGGGGGGCAGGATAGCTGTGCATTTGGAGTGCCACCTCAACTTGTCCCTCTGCTGCCAGCTGAATCATCCCTTGCTCTTTGCTAGCTTATACTAGACCTCACTCCTGGAACCTTCTCCCCTAAGCCTAAAATTGTCACCCCTAAACCTCACCCACCTTGTGTGAATCTGACACAGCCAAATGTGGAATGGAGGAGTGAACAGACAGATGAGTGGACAAGGGACGGGGGACCCCTCTCAAATGATGGAGGAGTAAACAGACAGGTGAGTGGACAAGGGACGGGGAACCCCTCTCAAATGATGGAGGAGTGAACAGACAGATGAGTGGACAAGGGACAGAAGACCCCTCTCAAATGATGGAGGAGTGAACAGACAGGTGAGTGGAGAAGGGACGGGGGACCCCTCTCAAATGATGGAGGAGTGAACAGACAGGTGAGTGGAGAAGGGACGGGGGATTCCTCTCAAATGATGGAGGAGTGAACAGACAGGTGAGTGGAGAAGGGACGGGGGACCCCTCTCAAATGATGGAGGAGTGAACAGACAGATGAGTGGAGAAGGGACGGGGGATTCCTCTCAAATGATGGAGGAGTGAACAGACAGATGAGTGGACAAGGGACGGGGAACCCCTCTCAAATGATGGAGGAGTGAACAGACAGGTGAGTGGACAAGGGACAGAAGACCCCTCTCAAATGATGGAGGAGTGAACAGACAGGTGAGTGGACAAGGGACAGGAGACTCCTCTCAAATGACGCATCTTCTGAGAAAACCTTTTCTAGACTTATACTCCCTCTTCAGAACATTCCTGCCAGCCTTGAGGACCATGTGTGATACCCATATTGTATCCAACTGTATTGTATCTAGTGACACTCCATTCTTAGGGGCTGACCTAGCCTTGGATTCCACAAGCTACTGTGTTCTACGATTCCCAGTAGATGTTGAGATTTAGTGGAATCCAGAATCCTGGGTGTGTTTTCTCCATCCGTGAAATGAACTACTGCTTGCTCTGTGTATTCTCAACTGGACATGATGCCTGGATGCAGAACATGGCCATAGTGGGAGACCTCCCACAAAATGACTGGCACCCCTCACCTGAGCCTTATGCTGCCAGCGTTCTGGTTCCCAGCTAAGTTCCTCCTGGTCACTGTTGGAGCTGGATGGGCTCACAGAGAAGACTTCTGCCTTGTAACTCAGGACCTCCCTCAAAGTCTGCTGAGAATGTAGCAGACTGAGGTTGGGGACCTTAGGGCTTCACACAGCCGGTTTAATTCAGAGGCTGTGTCCTGAGCAGGGACCCAGGAGCACCCACCTGTAGCTCTGGATGTAGTGACATCAGTTCTGGCTGGCTGGGCTCCACAAGGCAGTTTGAGACAGAGGACCTAGGGGCTCGGTGCACGTGGAAGGCCACACTGTAGGTCAGGCCCCCACAGTGACGGGCTGTGGGGTCCTCACTAGCTCGGAGAAGAGCCAGGTTGCCGCAGTAACGATACAGGTCCTCATGCTCCCGTGCTGTGAGGTTCATTCGGGGCTCATCTGGTCGTGGGTAGATGGGAAAGATAGCCTCACCCACCCTCTGGGCCACCTGTCCTGAAGATCCATCCAGCCTCAGTGCCTCTATGCGCAGATGTGCATCATTCTGCCCGTCATTCTTGCAGAACCCTGGGTGAAGAACATGGGTTTGAATATGGTCTCCGGGGATCCCCTTTTTCTTCCAGGGAGTAAGAAGGACATCCAGGGCCCTGGGGCATCTTGAGCTGAACCCAAGTCTGCTTAGCTAAGATTTCTTTTGTGGGTGACCCCTCACTCAAGGCTCCTTCCCTTTACTTATGCTTCATGTGAACTCACTAGAGTGAGGAAGGAAAGGCTTATAGCCTATGGGAATCATTCCAGGTCCTGACACCACTGTGGACCAGGGAAGAGTTTGGCCAGTCCCTGATTTCTGGCCAGCCATAGACTTGGACTTCCACCAGGAAGCCTACCTGGGTAGCTCTCATTCATTCTAAGCCTGAATCTTCTAAATCACTTAGCTAATTTTGACTTAGGATTCCTGCCTCTTTGTATCCAGTCCGGAAGCTCCCAGAAGGCAAGACCAGGGTCTTCTATCCATCTGTGTCTGTCCATTCTCCATTCCTATAACCAGCAGGTGCTTAGGGGACTTCTGGCATTATTCCATGTTCACTGCAAAGACTAAAGGTGCTTTGGGCTTACTTCTTTCAAATTCATGCCTTCCCTTTAGTTCCTCTTCACCCTTGCCCCCTGTGAGAACAGTGTCAGCATCCCATGGTACACTGAAGGAAACAGGGGCTTTTACAGGGCCAGCATTTGCCCAAGGTCACACAGTCACACAGGCAGAGCTTGGAAATCCATCCAGAACTCTGCTCATGGCTTTCCCAGGTCCCTTGGAGCTCCCCAGGGTTCTGACAAGGTCTAGGGCAGAAGTCCCAAGGACCCTGCTTCCTCCCCAACCCCTGACTCCTCTTTGTACCTTTGGGCAAAGTAAAGATAAATTTGTTCCTGGTGAAGGTGAGGCTCTGGTCAGTATCCTGCTGCTCAATGACCTCAGTGACAGCAGAGCAGGCTGGGAGGGGGTCCCCATCATTGATGCGCAACTGCACTCCAGCCCCAGAGCCTGCCTGTAGAGGATTCTCAGCTGACAGCCTCAGGGCATATCTGCCCTCCTCATTAAATCCCACACTCAAGACCTCAAACTCCAGGTCCAGTGTCATCTCTTCAGCCTTCAGCCTCTGGCTCAGCAAGGATGCAGGGAGGTGGAGATCAGGACCTCTGAAGGCCATGGCTTCAGCCAGGGTCAGACCTCCAGGCAGAGCTCCGTCCTCTCTGGCTCACAGTCCCATCCTAGTCTGGAAGCAGACAGATTGGGTAATTGGGGCCACACCTCACCCTTCTCTGTTTGTTTGAGAAAGATCCAGGCAACAAGCCAGGAAACAGCCTGAACTGGGAAACAAAAGCAGCAATGATTTCTTCCATTTAGCATTTGATCTTCCAGCAAACATTTATTGAG
This sequence comes from Peromyscus eremicus, assembly GCF_949786415.1. Lineage (NCBI taxonomy): Eukaryota > Metazoa > Chordata > Mammalia > Rodentia > Cricetidae > Peromyscus > Peromyscus eremicus. Next base: position 52,589,882 of record NC_081422.1, read on the forward strand.
AATCTACTGTATATGAGGCGCTGTCTTAGGCATTTTGAATACAGCAGTGAACCGAACACACATTTCTGTCCTCAGCCTCACCCCCACCCCCGCCAAAGCCTGTCTTCTAGTGAAGGCAGCAGGCTGAGAAGACAAGCATGAAACGTGGAAACAAATGGCCAGGGCTGGGAAGCTGGCTCAGTCAGTGAATGACTTGCTGTACGTGCACGAGAACCCGAGTTTGATTCCCAGAACCTATGTAAGCTGGGAATGGTGGTGCATACTTATCATCTCAGCATTGGGAAGGTCTAGATAGGTAGATCCCTGGAGCTGGACTGTCAGTCTAGAAGAATCAGTGAGTTCTTGTCTCAAAGAATTCCTGTAAAAGGTTCCTGAGGAATAATGCCCAAAGTTGATGGCTGGCCTCTACATGTGTACCTGTACGTACGTACGTGTGTACTCATAAACATATATGTATACTCTTAAACCTATACACACAGTATATGCACACACACACACACACACACACACACACACACACACACACACCACCTAAAGTTCTCAAGTATACGAGGAGATGATATATTCTGTGCATTCTATAGAAAAGTAAGGGGCATGTGGGTATGTGGTAATTTGAACTCTCTACTTCTGGGGAGCATGTCTTTACCTGAGAGTCTTTAGTGTGGATATGGGAGAGGCCTCAGGGCAGGGGGAGTGTCCAATCAGTATGTGTTTCTGCAGCCAGCTTACCTTAATCAAGACACACAACTTCACTTTACAGAGAACTTGGTCTCTCACACCAAGGTTGTCAATCAGGAATCTGTGATCCCTGGTCCTGGGTTTCAGTGGCAATCAGAGGATCCTGGACATTCCTCAATAAAGATCAAGTCTACTGCCACTACAACTACCTTACCACTATCACCATTACCATTACCATTACCATCATCACCACTACCACCATCACCACCATCATTACCTACTGTGGCCAGCATAGTTATGGGCATTACAGGGACCTGGAAAGGAGGGGTAATAGTAGAAAGAGATATAAGACTCTGGGTTCACTTCAAGAACTTTGTAAAATTTTTCCCACTGCTGTTTTCTATATTGTTTATCTAGCTACTAGAATGGCATCGTAAGCAGAACTTGAACAGTCTCTTTGACTTCCTAATCTGAGTTCTTCTGCAGTTCCCTGAACAGGTGGTCTTGATTTTGCCCTGGAGGACACTCCTCATAGGCTTTATCTCCTGCCCACTGTTTTCCACAGTCATGGGACCACATCTGGTTCAGGGTTTGTGCTTGAGGAAGGAACTTCAGACCATCTAGACCCCAACAATTACCACCATCACCACCACCATCACTGTCACCATCACAGACTGTCACCATCAACAAAACCACCACTACCATCACCACCACCACCCCTGTCTCCATCACAGACTATCACCATCAACAAAAGGGTTATCACCACTACCATCACTGCCACCATCATTATACTCATCATTATCCAATAATATCAATCTCACTACCATTAATGATACTTTCCACTGAGCAGTTTCTGGGCACTAGACATTCTTATGGATCTATAAGACGACATAACTACTTCCTGTTTTCTAGATGGAGAAGGTGAGGCTGAAAGAATGTTCAGACACTTGTCCCAGATCAAGCGGCCAGTGAGAATTGAGGTCTGAACCTAAGGAGTGCAGTCTAGCTACAAACTCCTCTACAAAACATGTCCTAGGATCAACCCAAAAATGTGATACCTTCTGCTGGGGAAACTCTGTAGCCTGAAGCTGTAGAAGGAGGGTTTTGAGTCTGTAGAGAATGCTTATGAACAGTACAGCTTACATTCAGAACAGTTCACTTGCGGTTAGCCATGTTGGCTGAAAACATTTTCATGAAGGAAAAGACACGGTTTTGAAGATGGATACTGGCAGGTCCAGCTAAGGGCCCCAGTGTGTGTGGCAGGTTTCCCTTATAACTGTCAAATTCAGTTTCTTTATGTCCCCAAGGAGACACCAAGGAAGACTTCTAGTGAGCCAGCATGCAGGTGACGCTCAGTGGATCCCTTCTGTGTGAGGGGCAGCAGTGGGGCAGCTAAGGCATCCTGGAACTCTAGTGGTTTGGAACTTTGTAAGCCACACGGGGAAAAGGCCACAGAATGGCTGTTTTGGGGAGATGGTGGGTAGCAGAGGCTTCCTGAAAATCCACATGTGGCCAGCCGTGGACTGGAAGCTGGGTTTGTCTCTGCCAGGCCTGTCCTGAAACGAAGTGGCTTGGTACAAACAGCTCTATTCCCTCCTGTGTCTGAAGCCACTCCCAGAGATGTCACAGATGAGAAGCCATCGTGCCTGCTCCAAGACCTGGTGACCTCTGCACACTGTACCCCTGCCACCATGCTCCAGCAGGCAAGGCCTGCATGCAGAACTGAGTCTTCCAAGTTGGTTCTCCCAGTCCCTTCAGAACTGCCCACACTCCCTGCTGCCCTCTCTGTCTTTTCTCAAAGCCTCTGAGGTGGCTTGTTGGCTTCAGCGTGCTTTTAGGACCCTCCACTATCTGGCATCCATTCCTTTCCAAGTATCCCCTTCCCATTCTGTCTCTAGGGTAGGCTCACTTTGGTGTGTGTGTGTGTGTGTGTGTGTGTGTGTGTGTGTGTGTGCGCGCGCGTGCATGTACTTAAAAAACAAACAAACAAACAAACAAAAACTAAGTCGATGGGACAGCTCAGTGGGTAAAGGCACTTGCTATCAAACGTGAAAACCTGAGTTTGATTCTTGAGGCTTGTGTGGTGGAGGAGAACCAACTCCCCCAAAATTGTCCTCTGACTTCCACATGAGCCCTGTGGAACATATGTTCACTCAAATACACAGTAAATAGACAGACAGACAGACAGACAGACAGATGTAATAAACATTTTTAAGGAAAACAACAATAAAAACGGTGGATCTGGGGATGTAGCTCAGTTGCTAGGATTCTTGCCTGGCACACACCAAAACCTTAGGTTTGATTTCAGCACTACATGAAGATGAGCGTAACCTAGGAGGTAGAGGCAGGAGGATCAGATGCTCAAGGTCATCCTTGACTGCACATCAAGGTTGAGGTCAGCCTGGGCTACAGGAGGAAGAGAAGCAACAACAAAACACCAATGGCTTTAAAAATGACACAGACAGATACAAACAGACGGATTACGCTTTCAAAAGTACAGTTCAGGGGTGTTCTATTCTCTTTGCTGTGTTATCAAGCTCTCGAACTCTTTATCTCATAAAAGAGAAACTGTACCCCATTAAACAGCAGGTTGCTTCCCCCAGCCCTCATTCCCTGGCAACCTTACCTTCTGCTTCCTGTGTCTGGATGCCTGTTGGACCTGCCCACTCCAGGTGCTCCCATGAATGAAGCCTCACAGTGCTGGCCTTTCAGACTGGCTCCCTTCCCACGGGATAGCATCCTGGGGGAGGCTCAGATTGCACCAGGCCAGGTCCATCCTGCACCTTCGCACTGACTGCCTTTGCTGGTGCCCCTGCAGCCTGACAGAACTTTTACCTTCAGCCCCTCCAGGGACACTCTCCTTGGCTATCCTGTACCCTTTCCTGTCCTGTTTCAAACGATGACCTACCCATCCTCTATTGACATTTCTTTAGGGAACATATGATGGTTTGTGTGCCCAGGTCAGTAATAGGGACCCAGGAGGTGATTAAAACACCATGGAGTGAATGAAAGAGTGGATTAATTGATAAAGACAGCTTAGCCAGAGCGGGAGAGATGGCTTAGCTGTTAAGAGCACTGGCTGCACTTCCAGAGGACCCAGATTTGATTTCCAGCACCCACACGGTGGCTCAAAATACTCTATAACTCCAGTCCCAGAAAATCCAACACCCTTTTCTGGCCTTTGTGGGATCTGCATACACTTGATGCACAGACATACATGCAAGTAACACACCCATGCACATTATTATAATAAGAAGAAATTAAACACGACTCAGCTTCTATTTGAGACTGTTTCATCTGGATTTTATCTATGAGAGGTAAAGAAGCTTTTGAATTCTACTTGAGGCGCCTTGGTGTGCCCAGAAGCCTTGGTGGGCGGGAAGCCGTGACAGACTATATACTACGTGACAGGACAGGAGGCAAGACCGCCTGATGCTTAGAGTTCTCAGAGTTCTGGCCTCCATTCTGCAGAGATGGTCGTAGCATCTTAGCAGTCAGGACTGGACGACATCCACATTTTACACTTGGAGAAACTGAGTTCAACCATGCCTAGAAAGACAGGTCTGGACTCCCATCTTTAAGAGCTTTCAAAAGGCTCAAACCTCAGGTGAGGCTGTGCTGGGCGGCAGGGCCTGTCCCCCTTGATTGTGGAGGAAGGTGTAGGGAACCAGCAGTCTCAGAAGGCTGACTTCTAAGACACCTTCTGCAGTCCCAGCATGAAAGCCTTGATGGGGCCCTGGACTCCCCTTTCTTCTGCAGAAGAATGGCCACTCAGAGGCTGCTGGGGTCTGGAAGAGCCTGGGCCTGTAATTAGCCACCCCAGAGGGCCTCTTCCTGTTTCCCACAATGACTCTTTTCAGTCTGCCTGCCAGCATCCCGGGGGCTCCTGAGGGCTCTTAGGCCCCCATCTTCAGGCACCTACCTCCCACTCCCTCTCCAGCCACCCACTCTTGGCCTCTGCATAGAGCTGAGTTCTCACCAAGAGCAGGGACATCTGAGAGTCCCCGGGAAGTGGCTGGAACCTGTGGCTGAGACGCGCGTCCCCTTCCGTCAGAGGAAACAGGCCGGAGAGAACAGGTGGGTGGGGAGACTCAGGTTTCCTAATGCCCAGCCTGTGGGGTTCATAGATCACCCCGGCTCTCCAGAGGCCTGTACCCTGCATCCTTCCAGCTCCTTCAAAGCCTCCCTTCTTCTCAAGCCCATCCTGTCCCCTTCAGGTCTGAGGCTCCCAGGCTCCCAGGGTGACAGGATTGCAAAGAGAAAGAAGCATGGCAACCAGTCTGTCACACATCACAGATTGAGAGACTAGGGGCCAGGTCAGGAGAGTTTGAGCTTCTAATCACTCAGCTTATAGGTGACAAAAACAGTCATTATAGAAGCGTGGTCCCTTTTCTTCATGGAGGGCCAGGCTCCCTGGAAACTGTTTCCTGTATGGTACTTGTAAGCCTGTCCCCTCAGACCCCATCAGGCCTCTGAGGCCCCAAGCTCAACATTGAGCAATCCAGGGGTGCCATAGTCATTCCTGAAATCTTCTGGCCCTGGCTTTGGTAGAGTAGGAGTTGTGGGAGTATGTGGAGGCTGCAGGGGAGAGTCCGGGGCTCACCCCTGCAAGCCTTTTCATCAGCTTTGCCTGTGAGGGCTAAAGTTTCTGGGGTGGCAGAGTCAGCAGCACTGGCCTTTGGGAGTCTGACTGCGGCTGCTGGGTGTCCCAGCAGGGCTCCCAGGACCCAGTGGTGGCTAGCTGGCTCATAATTGTAGACTGGAGGCCTATAGATTCTAGGCCTCCAGGAACTCCTGACAGACAGAGCAGGTAAGCTGCAGAACTGAGCAGGAACTGGGTTGGGTAGCAGGGGGAGTTGGCCTGTCAGGGGCCAGATGGAGGCGGGTAAGGGCTAAAAGAGCTCCTATCTGAAACCTTTGGGAGAAGGAAGCAAATTTCATAGGGAGGGAAGGAGGGACGGGGTGCGTGTGTGACATAGAGTTAGAAACAGGATGAGGCATAGCAACGGTTAGGAAAGGCATGATGGGCTGGAGCATGGGAAAGTGCTTACCTTGCAAGTGGGAGGGCTGGAATTTGATCCTTAGAATCCACATAAAAATCCTGGGTATTGTGGCATGCATTTGAATTCCTGCAAACCTAGTTAACTGTTGAGCTTCAGGCCAACAATAGACGAAAGAGGTAGGCAACACACCTGAGGATGAGACCTGAAGTTACATACATCTATACACACATGAACACACACACACATGAACACACAGAGAAAGAGAGAGACAGTGACAGAGAGAGACAGAGACAGAGATGCGCGCGCGCGCGCGCTCACACACACACACACACACATGCACACACACAGGTACACACACACAAAGATGCACACATGCACATGTGCATAAAATAGAAAAAAAATGAAAAGACAAAAATATATTCTAAATCAGGCATAATGGCTCATACTGTAATCCTAGCACTCAGGGGGCAGAGTCAGGAGGATTGCTACAAGTTCAAGGCCAGCCTGAGCAACCAGATATAAATAAAGTAAGGAAGGGAAGGCTTAGAAAGAAGTTTGGACAAAGAAGGAGACCACCACTCCACTGAAGCATCTGGACAAAGCAAACTTTTTTTTTTTTTAATCAAGGATGAGCTCAGCAGAGCAAACTCACTGACACCAGAAGTGCATTTGGTTTTTATTTTAGTCGGGTGATGACTGTGTGTTTCCCCATCCGCTGGGGTCTGACCTCACAGTCTTAATTCAATTGGCTGGTCTGAAAAGAGTTGGCACACTGGAAATGATGGAAGGGGAACGAGGCCACTGCTCCAGGCCATCAAATTCCTGGAATACAGCAGCAGGCCTTTGTGTAAACAAGGGTTTTGCTGGATAGCGTGTATGGGGAATTAAGACATTTGCGTAAGTGTCTTATAAGGTGGGGAAGATCAAAAAATTTGAATAATTTGTCGTAAGTACAAGTTTTGCGGTATTTGATAGAAAAGACTCATATTTGGCGCTTCTTACAGAGGGAAGAAAGAAGTAAAGGAGGGAGAGAGACAGAAAGATGAGACACAGTGCTAATGTTCAGGATGGAGAGACTGACGGACAGGGACAGACAGCCAGGTGGGATAATGAGATGGAAAGCAAGTTTACTATTGGAGATGGACAGACAGCTGCACACGGACAGTAGGCAGACAAGGTGTTGAGAACTATGGCCCAGGCCCGCCACTTGGATTAGTGAGCTGAAGGGGTCTTCCCCTTATCCAGAGTAGAGCAAGTCCATGCTATAGGAAGGGAGATGCCTGGGGATAAAGCAGTGTTCTTTCTGTGAGTGGACCAGGGGTGGGGGAAGGACTGGGTAGGAGTCTCTGACCTAACTTTTCCCTCAGTTCCTGACCCTGCCACTTTGCAAGATCTCTGTTGTTAATTCTCCTTTGGCTGTAACAAACCGTGGAACCATATGATAGACTATTCAACTTATGGTCTAACCTCAGCTTAGGCTCCATCTTTGCAGCTAACTTACTCCTCTATTCTGCTCAACTCACGACCTCTGCCTCTAAGTCCCAAAAGACTTCTTGAGATCTAGCCTTCCGGACTGCATTCTAGCCTTCTGGAAGGAGGAAGATGTGAAGAAAACACCCTTCTTTTAAAAACACGTCCTAAGAGTTATACTCAATAATTTTTCCATTTCACTGACTAATGTTTAGTCTTAGAGTTTGCATCTAGCTGCAAGAGAGCCTGGGGGATGAGCAACACTGGCTGAGAGTGGTGTCCACTCAGTGCAGCTCCATACTGCCTTCCAGCTTCTTACTCACATCAGGCATCAGCACATCCTTAGTCTCCTTTCACTTATGAAAAGATTATACATGTGATAAAGGTTTGAAGTAAAACCCCTTCTGTCAGGTTTTTGCCCCTCCTCTACGTGTTGAGGATGAATGAGGCAGGAAAAAAGGAAACAAGAAATGGCCCTCTGCAACCATCTGCTTCCCAGGCACCATTTAGGACACGTGACACCAATAATACGTGGACATTCTCTGGCACCTGAACTAGTATATCTGACGTCTGGTAGCTCTCTTTGCAAATAGCTTGCTCGGTGGTCAGTGGAAGACAGCCAGTGGCTACCCTGTCGGGACGAGCCTGGGGATGCTTTTTGCTTGTTATCTCTGCTGGGTTAAAAAGAAAAACCCTATATGCAACCTAGAAGAGACCCGCATAAGCCAAAAGGCAAAGGAGAAGGAAATGGAGGCGTAACTGTCCCCTCAGTGAGACCTGTCCTTCGATACCTCAGAGCTCCACCCCTCCGTTCAGAAGTTCCCAGACTCACTGCTGAACCTTCTGGCTTTCAGATCCCTAAATTCAGAAAGCCCAGCATCTCTACCTGCCCTCCTCCTGCCACACACACACCTGCTAAGATGGGGCTTTCAGTCCTGTTGGTTGGGGGACACTTTCTCTTTGACTCCAATAAACAAATAGTCCTTGAGGTTCCTTCTGCATCTTTTTTTTTTTTAATTCCTTTATCTAGGAGACCAAGAACCTGCAAAAGGATGCCTGTGGCACATGACAACAGTGTGACCACTCTGAACGGTTTGCTGTATGCCTGCCTATTATGTCTTTACCCAAACACACATGCATCTTCTTGGCCAAAGAGCAAAAAGCGCAAAACGGGATGGCGATTTCTGTATCGCTCTACCACTGACAGAATGGTCACTGCTCCTGGGCAAGATGTCTTGGAATCTGCCATATTGGGAAGTGCCTTGTTTATCACAGTGAAAGAGTTCATCACTGTAGACTATCAAAGCTTTTTGATGCATACGAGGCTTATTGATGTTCGTTTTCCCCTATTGTAAACAGCCTTGGGGTTCTCTGCTTATCCATGAAAGTGTCTTCACAGTGCCTTAAAGTAGGGCAGGCAAGGGCTACTCTTTTGGCATATGGTTTAATCTTGTCTACCTACTAACAGTTCTCCCAGGAGGAGAGACCATCAGCAGGTTGACAGCTTCCCAGCAACAGCCTTAGGCTGTTGGCAGTGCCTCTCCATCTCTCCCTGCTGGACAGCTGAGTATCTCACACCGGGGCATCGTCCACGGTCCTGCTCTCTTCTCCTGGCCACTGAGAGCTTATGGCCCCCAGGCTGCCCACCCTGATTGACTGCAGCAACTTTCTCTTCCCAAAAGGAGACTCCCCTCTCTAGGTCTTCCTCCTGAGAAGCTGGACTCCTTTCTTGTCCTAGCCCTAGCCCACTCGTCCCTTACTCTGCCTGTCACAGCGAAGGGTGTACCGTCTTTTCCTTCCCCATGCAGCTGCCCCTCTGCAGGACGTCCCTTTAAGGAAGATGAAGGAGTGTGGTGAGCAGTGCCGGGGTGCCGGGGGTCTGGTTTTGTCCACATTGCCTCAGGAGTGTGCAGAAACGTACTAGGAATGATGAATGGTACCAAGAGCCTCGCAGCCTCTTTGTGAGGAGTGGAAGAGGAGGGTCTCTGAGGGGGCTCTTTGGCTTCCTCCTAGAATGGCTCATACCAGAAATTCCAGCTTCATCAAAGTGTGGTCTCCCTCCTCCCTACCCTATGGTCAGGGCCCTCGGCCCAGCTGGGCAGCAGCAGGGTGCTGATCAGTTATTAAAAGCCGAGCTGGTGGCTGGGCTCAGTACAATTCATCAGGCGATGGCCCCCTGGGAGTGATGGATGATGACAAATGAGTTGGGAGGGGCGGTCCCTGAGCTACCCATAGCCACAGCTGGGGAAACTCAGCCATCAAAGCCTGGGTTTCTCCAGTGGGGGTGATTCTGAGGGCCAAGGGGATCAAGTTTCGGGCAAATGGTTGAGGGGCGGAGAGACTCCATTATAGGAGACACGAGGCCCTGTGTGTTGTGTGGGGCCCCAGCAGCTCAGGGGCACAGAGCTGAGCTAGACAGGGGTGGGGGGAGGTAGGCCCCTCTGATCCCAGCACTGCTGGAAGGAGGTGGGCAGGAGGAGGGGCAGGATTGGAGCTGGGAGGGGGCTGCCTTCCGGGAGAGAAAACCGTGCCACTTAAAGCAGGTGTGGGGACCCTTCTCTGGACAACTAGGGTGGCCTCACAACCAACCTGTCTCCAGGACCCAAGCCCTAGCAATGCTGAGCCTCAGAGAAGAGGGCTGTAGTTGATCAGGAGCACTCCACGATTTTCCAGATCAGTCAAAGGAGTGGAAGGAGCCCGGAAGGGGAAGTCAAGGGAGCGCTCAAGGTGAAGTGGGCTGGAGCCAACCTGGAAAGCTGGGTAGGACTCTTAACTGGGAACCAGGCTGTGGAGGCTGGAAGGGCCAGGAGCAGAGGTAGAGCCATTCTGAGGGACCAGATTGCAACTATGGACATGGCAGGGGACTGGGAAGTGAGTGGGAGCTTGAAAGAAAATACGAGAATGTCGCAAAAGTCACATCAGATCAGGACCCAAGTTCTGGGACAAGAGATGGGTGGAAAACCCTGTCCTGTGGTCCGCAGGAGATCTGCCAGCAATCAGTGGTCAGCTCAAGGCTCAAGTCAGCTTCTTAAGTCTGTACCATGGTGGTGCCACCCCTAAGAGGAAGGAGACTCCCAGACCTTAGAGCTTTGCAATCTTCATGGCATTTGTATCACTCCAAATCTGAAGGCCGGGAAGCTTGGGTAGCATCTGGAAGCCACTGGCCTTTCATCAACTGTCTCACCAGAAGGGAGACTCTTTACTCCACGAGAGTAAAAAAGTCGCCTGTGCCCTGAGCAGAAGGTGAGCTTCCCATTATTCCTCCCCGGGTCTGTTCCAACTCACTCCCCTGGGAGAGGAAGAATGTGCCACTCCCCAGAACAGCCAGCTACCCTGTTCTGCTTCACCTTACCCCAACTCAGCACATAGTGGTGTAGGTGAGGAGGCATAGAATTCCGGGGAGGCATCCCATGATGCTCTGACCCTCCTGTTTGGCAGCGGAAGGAAGAGATAAAGAACGCCCACATTAACTTCTCTCAAGCTTGGCAGCCAACAGACCTGCTTCCCAGCCCACTGTGTGGAGCCAAGATAGTTTGGCTCCTGTGTGTGCTGGGGTTGTTTGATGATGATGATGATGATGATGATGATGATGATGATGATGATGATGTATGTGTGTATGTGTGTGGTATGTTATGTACAGGTAGGCAGAGCCCCAACACACTCTGCCTTCTTGGAACTGACTCTGCCTTTCTGTTTACCTGCGTGATCTCTGGGGGGCCACCACCCAGCCCCGCAGCAGACTGAAGCACCCAATGGTCCCTGTATCTTTCTGTGGGGTTGGGGCTGTAGCTAAGTTTTGGGTGCTGTGGGACTTACGATGTGCCACTGAGTTTAGAGTCCAAGGCTGGCATAGGAGGGTGGAGAGCGATGGGGGTCTGTGAGCTCTGATTGCTGCTCATGGGGTTTGGGCCTTCTTTCTCCCTCCCCTCAGGCTCAAGTCCTAGAGTTTTGGGGTGAGTGTGTATGCTTATGAAGTTCTGAGGGCCTCAGGGGACGCACTGGTGTTCTGGGGGTTGTCGTGGAGTTACTGACATGTGGGGGGTACTGCTGAGGTTCAGGAAGTGCCTTGGAGTTTTGGGGGGGGTCCTTCTGAGGTGCTGTGCTGCCCTCACTCCTGGCATCTTGCTGTTGGTTCCTTCTGAACTTAGCACTTTTTGAAGATTTTGATAACCGCAGGCACGCACGTGGGCCTCTATTCCTGGACACAAACATTCCTCAGGTTTAATCAACTTTGAACAAAAACACCCAGAGGAAGGAAACCTTATCCCAAAGCTTTTAAGGACCAGCTCCATTCCAAGGGACAAGGTTTCTCCCTGTCATACCCAGATAGCCAATGGCCTCAGCTGGAGGCGGTCTGGACACTTTGACATCAGCCTCATCTGGGTCATCAGAGCTCACACAGGCTAAGTGGGAGGGCAGCCCTACCCTCCCTTGCTTCATGCTCTTTGGGCCTCTTGCATTCCCTCTCTCAGCTTCCTAAGACTCTTCATTCTTGTGACCATGCCTAGACCTCTCTGACCTCAGGGTCCCGTTCCCTATTGCCTCTGCCAGGAAGCCCCCAAGATTGCTTTTCCTGCCTTGCCCTCCACTCTCCTCGGGTCTCTACAGTTCTTTCTGGCAGTTTCCTCTTCTCTCCAGCACCCTGTCCTGAGGGCAGAACTCACCTGCTGTTCTTCTGGGTACATGGGTCACTATGGAGCCGGCTCCCAGGAGCAGGCTGGGCCTGTTGCCAGGACTTTGCAGAAATTCTTCAAGGACACATCTTAGCATTCCTGGATCCCAGCCTTTCTCCTTACTGGCTTGCCCATGCGGCTAGGCGATTTATTCCCATCCTCTCAGAGCTAGTCCTCTGGTTTGCGGGTGGGAGGACCACGCTGTTCTTGTTTCGGGCTGAGGAAGAACCTTGGGCTTAGGAAGTGGCTTTGTCTTCAGCCGGTGGCACATGGTTATCCATTACTCACGTATCATCCACACTGGCCCGCCAGAGTGGATGGGGGTGGGGTGGGTGGGGAGGTGGGGGTGGGGAGTCAGAGGGTAGGTAGAAGTCATGGGGGGATCTGAATAGCCATAGCCAGGCTCTGTGGCTTTGATATGCTTGCTACAGCAAGGTCTGGCCTCGACATTCTCAGGCCATGAAGTCACTAAGACAGTCTTGGGAGAGAAGCCACATAGAAGAATCCGTGGGCTGGATGCCACGGAGGTGGGGCTAAGACCCAACTGGAGTAAGGAGTCAAGGCTGCAGGGACAGAACCAACACTTGGGCACAGGTAGTCTGCCTCTCCCTAAATGTTCCTACCCACTGCCATGTGGGAATCTGTCCAGCTTCGCCCGCCAGCGCTGCCCTGCCTCGCACACTAGCCCCAAGGCTGCTTCTAGGTCCATGCCAACAGAGAAAAACAAAGTGTATACTTTCCTTATCCTTGCCAGGGAGGTAGGGCTGCCATCAAGGTGGCTGCTACATCTCCCTAGGGACAAGGGAGGTAGTAACTTGGGGTCTGGGGCAGCATTTATAGGAATCTCCTCTGAGGGAGCAGATGTGGTACATGGAGGTGGGGTAGCAACCCTGTCTGGCCTTGGCAAGGAACTCTCTATATGGCTTCACCCTTGAGTGGACAGACGCTCCTTCAGGTGGCCCGTTGGGGTCCCTTCCTCCCTCCCCTCGTGTCTAGGCTGCATATCACCTGCTCAGTGAAGCCTCTGCACACCAGCCTGCCTGCAGTATCTGGCTCTGCACTACCCATCTCTCTTTCCCGCCCCCACTGTATTTCCCCCTCAGCTCTGATGGCTCACAGTGAGTTGTCTCTTTCCACCTCCCTATACGCTAAGTCTCATGGGATGGCCCTGTTCGTCCATCAGCAGCTGAGACATGACTGACACATAAGATATTTGGAATAAGTGAATTAACGAAGCTTGGGAGGTAGTAGTGAACCCCTCTAAGACAGGACAAGGTTGACAGGTAGAGGTAGCCAACCAGGAGCGTCTGTCTTGTCCAGGCGGCTGGCCACTGTCTAGGACTGAGCTCTCTTGGTTAACAGCATCCCAGGAGGCAGGGTTAAAATCGGTAGGGGCTGATTGCTCTCTATGCTGAGTGTCTGTGACCCTTGAGAGGGGAAGGGCATGCTAGGCTGTGGCACTGGAGCAGAGGGCTCCAGCAAGCTTGGCAGGTAACAACCTCATGACAGAGGTCCACGAGTATAGATGAGCTTCCGAAACAAGGAGGTTTTTTTTTTTTTTTTTTTTTTTTTTTGCCAGATTGTTTCTAAAGTCTCTGTGGTCTCGAAGCCAGACATTGTCCTAAGGGGAAGAAAGAGAGCAGGAAAGAAGAAGCAGGGCCCTGTCCCCAGAGAGCCTTCAGCAGGCCTGAGGGGCAGGTTTCCAGTGTAGGCTCCTGTGTTGTATCTGAGCAAACTGTCTCAGCACTTCTTCTGTGGGATCAGGAGAGAAGTCGGAGCCATCTTCCTGGAAGGCAGGTCCTTTGGGTAGGAGGCAGAGAAGGTTCATAGGGCTCAGGCCCCCATCCAGCCTGATGGGCTTTGCTAGCAGTGCAGAGGACAGCTTGTGAGACGGAGGCCCTGTCCACCCTGAGCTTCCTTCTGCGGTGAACAAGCTCCTGTCTGCTCTGTCTGGGCCTGCTGACCAGCTGGTGTCCTTCAGAGCTCTACCCAAAGGTGATTTTCCTCAGGAATCCTCTTTTTCCAAAAATAGTTGCCGTGGGGCTAATCAGGACACCCTATGGCTTCTCACTGCAACCCTCAGGCTCTGGGGGTGATTCAGTACATATGTTAGTTGGCTATTCTCCTGAACTGTGATCTCTCTCTAGTCCCAACGTCCAGAACAGTACTGGCACATAGTAGATGGTCAGTAAGTTTCTGTTGAAAGAATAAATGAATGAATGCTTTCCTTTTTAAAGGAGGGGGGTGTCAAGTGGCTCTGTGGGTAAAGATGTTTGCCACCAGGGCCCAGTGACCTGTGCTCTGTCCTCCCTAAGATCCACATGATGGAGAGAAAGAGAGTCAGTTCCTATAAGCCATCCTCTGCCATGGCATGTGCTGCCCGCCCACAACTACACACCCACAAATTAAATAAACGTAATAAAAATGTTTTTAAAGCCTATCTGGGCAAGGCCATGGCCCAAATCCTTTCAGCATCCGTGCTGGGAGGAATGTGGAGCACTGCAGGACTGGGAGCCTTGGAGTGTTGGGTCCCAGCTGAGAACAGCTCTCTCCTCTTTGTCTGCCTCTTGCTCCTCCCTACAGGCTGGGCCGGGGAAGGGAGGGGGCAGCCAGGGGTCCAGCTCCTCCGGGAGAAGAGGAAAACCCTCACCCCTTCACCGGGGCTGCTGCGAGCCCAGCGGAGCAGCAGGCAGGCAAGGTTCATCTTCTCGCAGGTCTGGTTTGAGTTTGAAGGACTCATTTCCGCCTGTGGGGGTGTTATCTTCTTGTGAAATCAAGTCGTAAGAACAAAAAGGTTTTACTAGTGTAACACGTGTGTTCTCCCTCATATATACTCAGGAGACCATGTGGATAGGTTCCTCCCTGTCTCTGTGGCCAGTATCAGTAGGGTGTTATCCTAAGACGCCAAGATGCTGGGCTCTGCAGAGGGGCTGTGCCTAGGGGGGAGAGCTCCGGGCAGGTGCTAGAGGTAGACATGTGCATGGTCAGCAGCCATCCATCTGTGGGGGCTCATCAAGAATTATGGTGTGTTCCCAGCACCAAGGCTGAAAAGGTAAAGGGTCTGGCCAGGGGCAAGCGGACACTGGGGGATGGTCTCAAGGGAGCCTTGGCAAAGAGGGGAGGGAGGGCTTGGGCTGGACCCCAGAGCAGGAGGGGTGGGGAACCCAGCTGTGGGGCAGACCAAGTGGAGCCGGCCACAGCCCGCCCACCCTTTCATCTCTGCAGCTCCTTCCTCCTTGGTCCCCCTTTCTACTCTGTCTGTGGGTCCATCTGGGTGGGCTTGGGGCGGGGAAGGAAGGGGTCTGTGCCGGCAGTTTGCACTGGGGAAATCTTTGAAAGTGGACCAGCTGGTAGCAGGTCAGTTGGCCCACAAGGTGCTTCAGCAAGAGCCTGGAACTCTGACTCTGTCAGACCGAGCAAGATTGGGTGGGAAAAGACAAGAGGAGACTCCTGAACACCCCCCTCCCACCCCACCCCCGACTACCCCACCTCCCAGCCCCCCGCCGCCAGCCCTCCCCTGACCTGAAGTCCCAGATGGCTTTTCCCAGAGAGCTAAAAGCAAGAAAGTAACCTTTGGGATTAAGAAGAAATGTTCCTTTGTTTCTGGTTTTCTTTCTTTTAAGCCTCTTTTCACATTTGTATGCCTTTTTTTTTCTTTTCTGTCTCTCCCTTGTCTGGGTTCAAGGAAGAAAGGTTGGAGCATGGCGTCCCAGGCAGCAGAGGATGGGAACCAGACCTCCTCCGGGGTGACAGATGATTACAGCAGCTGGTACATTGAGGAGCCTCTAGGGTCTGAGGAGGTGCAGCCAGAGGGGTAAGTGTGGCATTTGGCTCAGTTAGTCATCAGAATGGATTATGGTAGAGAGGTTGCCCAAGATGGAGGCAGAGAGACCCTGGGCAAGTATTTAAGACTGACTCTCCCGTTTATCTGATGTGTCACACTAGGTAAGTCACAGCCTCTCTGGGCTTCTGGCTGTCTCTAATACCCGAGAACAACAAACAGTTCCTGAGCCATTATTAAGGTCTTGAGGCCATCTGGCCTGTAGCCAGCCAGGATGGGGAGCAGTGCGGGTGTCACAGACCTCTCTGGTGACAGGTATATGGTTTGTACAAGCATGGGAGAGTCAGAAACCCTAGGAGGAAAACCTGGGCGTCACGGAGGAAAGCTGTGACCACGGAGGAAAGTCTCTGGACCACTCTGAGGGGAGTTTAGGAAGTTATGGAAAGAAAGGAGGTCTGGTTCTTACAGCAAGTGCACAGGTTAGCCCAGGGAGGGTATGCATGCAGTTCAACTCACCCTCACCCCACTGGTGTCCTGAGAATCTTGGCCTTGACCCTTCCTACCTGTTTAGTCTGGGCACTGAAGTTTTCTGTGGCATGGCACTCCTCTCCCCTAAGTCCCTCTGCCTCCATGGCACTCTCTCCTATTGTTCCTGGCCCCTGCTCCATCTGAGGGTTTTTGAAGAGCTGGAAAGGTAAGGCAGAGAGGTGGGGGTGGGGTGAGATGGGGTGGAGGGGAGGTACTAAGCCAGATGTGTGCACATCTGTTCCCCATTAAAATTTGAAACTGGAGAAGGAAAAATGCTCAAGTGCTTCCCCAGAGGCTAGGGCTGTGGCATGGCTCGGTTGGGGTCACCCAGCAGGAACTGAAGCCCCACCCAGGCCCGAGGGAAGGAGCTGTAGTTTGGAGGACTTAAGGTTCTGGCCACTTGCAGAAGAAGTTGGTGGTCAGCAAGGCCCTCGTGACTCCCCCTCTCCCAGCCTCCCCAACTCTGCCATGAAGGCCTGGACTAGAGGAGAGGCCTAGACTCTCCTAGGAAACAAAGCTCCTAACTTGGGGTGAGGACCCAATCAGAAAATGTGTCCTTGTGAGTGTCAGGGACCAGGCTGGGCACGGGCAGGAAGCCAGGTGCCTGCAACTAGTTCTGTTGTTGGGGAAATCTGTGTACAGGCTCAGAATAAGGCAAGTGTATGGTGGGAAATGCATCTGTGTAGAGGTGGGTCTGTAGAATGAAGGGGATTATTGCAATCTACTTATTTAGAAAAAAAAAACAAGTCTAGACACAACCCCACCTCTTTCCTCCCACCCCCCAAAGATGAGAACGGGAAGCTGGGAGTACAGGGGATTCCCTAGGAGATGAACTTGGGTTCACCTCTCCCTATGTGAGTCAGACACCCCAGGGGTATGCTACATCAAAGCTTTGAAGAGTTCCAGGATGCAGACTTAGTGTGCCCCTGCACTGTAGGATGGAGCTGGGGTGGGGCCTCAGGGTCAGGATGGACTCAGCCACAGACTTCTAAGCTTGAGGCCTCTGCCTTGCACAGGCGGCCTCCACAGTGCCTCCCCCACCAGCTTTAACCTTGCCCTGGCCTCCCTCTGGACCAGCAAGCTGAGAGGCTTGTTTAGTGCCCGCCACACTGTCTTCTCCCTGCTCAGGCTCTTTCCACACCCCAGGGCTGCCTCCTCCGTTTTTTTCCTGTGGAGATACCAACCTTCTGTCCAACTCCAGCCCCAAAGCACTGTAAGGGTCACCTTTTCATTGTGGTGATCCAATTTCAACCCTTCCAACCTTCTTCTCAGAAGCGTGGTAGAACTTTCTCTCCCCTCTACACTCTTTAGTACCTGCTTGCATCTCTCCTGAGAGGGAGTTCCTTGCCCTCCCTTTGGTCATATCTATGTTATCCTGTCTGACCAATCACACAAAGCCTGAGTCCCCACCCCCACCCCAGTGAACACACTAAACTAAGGTGTCAGGAACCTTATGTTCAATAAGGACCAGAGGTTCCCCAGAGAGGGCCCTAAATAAGGTTTCCAGGGTTGAGGTGGCTTTTAGTTTGATGTGGGCTCATGAGAAAGTGGCCAAGTTATTCAAGGGACAGCGTGCTGCATCCCTGTCCTGGCAAGGCTAGAAGCACTGGGCTGAGCAGAACTAGACCCAGAGAAGGGTTTAGGGACTTGAGTGGTACTCCTGAGGTCCTGAGGCTGGTCAGAGCCCTGCCCATCCCACACATTGCGCTTGGGAGTGAGAGGCTGAGACCCAAGCTCACACAAATAGATGTCCCCTACACTCCTGCATGGCAGGCATGTTGCCTATGGGAGCAGCTTTGCTGGGGCTAGAAACGGCACAGGAAACACCCATTTGACCCCTCCACCTCAATGATGAGCTCAGGAAGTCCCCAAGAGAAAGCCAGCTGGAGGGAGAAGGCCAACCCAGCAGAGGGTCCCAGGGCTCTTCACACCTCTTTGCTACGCAGCTGCAGCCGGGCAGGTGCCAAGGAGGGTGACCTAGCCTCCCGGGCCAGGAAAGCTGAACCATAGCAGACTCCTTTCAGTTCTACCCTTTCCCCACTCCCCACCCCAACTCCTCACTCTCCTCCCCCACCTCCCCATCCCACACATGCCACACCCCCATCCTCCCAGGCCTCACTCACATTGGAAACCTCCCTCTGGCTCTCAGACCCAAGCTGGGCATTCTAGAAAACTATCCGAGTCCTGGCACCCAGCCTGCCCGCTTACCCGTCTTTAGTCGAAGCTTTCTCTGCCACATGACCCAGCAGTGGAAGTTGTCACATTCGTGGTCCTCATTGAGCCCTTTATTTCCACTGGCCTCCTTCTGTGCTTAACTACCTTCAGAGCAGGACCTCTGCCAGTCCCCAGGGAGCCTCTGTGGTGATCAGGAAAAGGGACACTTCATTTAGTGTGTTCAGCTCAGCGGGCACAGGGCACGGAGAACCGTATGGCCTGGATTTCTGATTTCTGTCCTTGTGTTTTGCTGTACACCAAAGCTTTTAACGAGATGGAATGGGGAAAGAGAAAGGATCCTTCAAGTCCTAGATCAATCAGGCATCAGAAGCAAGTCAGACAGGATTAAATGCTAGACTGCTTGATTCAGATGGTGGGCTCAACCTCTGTTCTGCAAAGGGGTCTGTGAGGCTCTGGGCAGTCAGGAGTCCCCTAAAGATGGATGATGAGAATCCTGGAGGTTTGGGTGAACAAGAACAGACATTCAGACCAAGCGTTCGTACTCTGTGTTTCCCAGACTCTCCTGTCTCTAACCCTATACCATGGCACAGGACCAGCTCGACACAGGGGTATGGGGGTCCAGACTGACTCTGAAAAGCAGAACTAGGCAGGCTGGGGTAGGGGGAGAGGGAGGGAGATGCTGGTGAGGCCTCCTCTAACCCTAGAGCCAGCGAAACCTGTGGCTGTTTGTTCTACAGGGTGAAGCTGACCTGCCAGCCCAGTGTACCACCTGCCCTGCACCATGCCTGCCTGGCCTCCCTGTCAGTAAGTCCAGCCCACCTTGCCACCTGCTGCCAGTCCAGGCAGAGGGAGGGATTTGTCTTCCTATTTGGAATGGTGATGGGGACCTAGTGCCCCCAAACCGGAGGTACTGGTCAAGTCCAACCTCATAGACTCCGTCATCTTTTAGCCAGTCCCCAAGTTGTCACCTGAGCATGCGTTGGGTGGGTGAGGAGCATTTTGAGACCCAAAGGGACAAGTCTTGGCACTCAGATCTCTGGGAAGCCTGGCCCCCAAGCCTTCTTCTGCTCTCTCTTCCAGCTCCTGGCTCTGCTCCTGCTGGCCTTGCTGGTGAAGCGTCGCAGGCTTCGGGCACGCTGTGGTCATTGCAGGCTCGGACTGCCCAGGTTGGTGCTAGGCTCTGGGAAGCCCCACTTGACAAGGCTCCTCTGGGAGGGTGGGTGACCTTTTAGATGCTTTAAAGCCAGCTCTGACTTCAGAATCGCCCCTGTCTCCTCTCTCAGTCTAGAGCCCTCCCGACCCAGCGTTCTTGGCTTAGGCAGGCAGATATAACAGGAGGAGGTGGAGGGGCTGCTCCATGTCAGTCTGAGTGTTCAGGAGATGGGGAGAGGGGAAGGGAAATGGAGGTCCGGGTAGGCAGCCCTCAGGCTTAGAGTGGCCTAGAGTGGCCCATCAGCCCCTGATGTTATCCCAGTCTGTTCCATGATTTGGGAGCGATTGCCCTGCAGCCCCTGTGGGCCTTGTAGCTCACTTCAGAGAGTGAGGTGAGGGGCCATTCTGAGGACACAGGACCAGGCTGGCTGAAGAAGGAGACAGCAAACGTGAGGAAAGGCGGCAGGCGCTAGTCCTCTGGGAATTGGGATCTTCCGTGGAAGCAGCCTGAGATGTCCGGGGCAGGGGGACATCTGCTTTGCTGGGGAGTAGAAGGAGGGAGGATGGGACTCCTCGAGGACCAGGGCAAGCTGGAGCCGAGAAGCAGAGCCCAAACGCCTGAGACTGCCATGCCCGCTGTCTGCCCTCTGCCCTGGTCCACACCCAGTCCAAGGAGGCGGTCGTTGCACAAGGATGTTATGACTCCCTGTGTTCTCTGAAGGCCTGCCAACCCAGACAGACAGATCTTCTCCCGTGGAGGCGGCTGTTTCCTGGAGCTCCTCTGGTGGGTGGAGCACCGAAAGCTTGTTCCCACCCGCCTCTTGCCTCAGGGCCCAGCTCAGGATGGGTGCTAGGCCCACCACAAACATGCTGGCAGTGAATGAAGCAGCGGTGAAGAGAGACCTCCCGTCTCCCCTTTGGATGGTAGACAAAGTCACGGTTTAGGGAGCATAGTGTGGAGGGGACAAAGGTCAGGGACCGAGTGCTTTCCTTGTATCCCTTCCCTGTCTATGGCAGCCCTGTGGATTTCTTGGCTGGGGAACGGTCCTGGACAGTGCCCACTGCCATCTTTGTGGTCCTCTTCAGCAATCTGTGCCTGTGGCTCCCCAGTGAGGACCCACTGCCTTTCCTGAGCCTGGAGACAGCATCCAGCCCAGGTATCTTGTGCAAGGGATCTGGGGGCTGGCCTGATGGGACAAGGCAGGGTGGGGTCCTGGTTTATTAAGGTTGGCTGGGGAGGTGACGGCAACAGGAACATCTACCAGTAGGGAATCCTCTGGCCGCAGAATGACCTCTTTAGATCAACAGTCTCCACAAAGGGTGGGAAGTATTAATAGCTCTAATTTACAGCAGAGAGAACTAAGGGTCAGAGAAGAAAGCAGTGATAAAATAGTACTTAGTTTGCTGAGTACTTACTCAGGCACCATGCTAAGCACTTCTTGGTTTGCCTTTGCTGAAACACTGGCCCTTTCCTTTCCACAGACGGGCAGACGGAGACATCAAGAGGTAACCTGGCTAAGCTCACAGCCTTTGCTCGAACTTTAGCAGAGTGAGCTCTTACCCGCTGAAGAAGCTTTGACCCATGGAGGGGCTTGGAAGATAGATAGGAAAGAGCTTCAGGGGGATGGCCCAGGCCCTCGGTCTTTCTCTCCATCAGTGTCTCTCATTTGTTCCACGTTCTAGGGCCCTGGAAGTTACTGGCCCTGCTCTACTACCCAGTCCTTTACTACCCTCTGGCTGCCTGCGCTACGGCAGGGCTCCGAACTGCATACTTACTGGGTACTGTGCTATCCTGGGCCCACTTTGGAGTTCAGATCTGGCAGAGAGCCGAGTGTCCTCAGGACCCCAAGGTAACCCTGACTCACAGTGGCCTAGGGCAGAAGGGTGCACCTGCTCAGCTCTTTTTTTTCACCTCTGTCCATACTCCGGGCTCCCCTACTTCCCTCCATTATTCTCAGACTCTCATGCCCTTCAACCCATGTCTGTGCCAAGCTTGGCTGCTGTGGGGTTGAGGCCTGGGGCAGGGATCTGGGCCCTGTCCTCAGCAGCTTTCAGCCTAGGAGGGCAGAGTGGAGGACGAGGAAGCCTACAGCACCCCTCCCTGATTTCCGAGTCTTCCTTTGGGCAGGGAGAATAGACGAAGGAAGAGCCGTGTGTGGAAATAGTCTCAGAGGCCAAAGGAGAATTCTAGAATCCCAGAACAGCTTCACTGGCTACTGGCTGGGACTGTGAAGTTCCTCAGTCCAGACCCAAAGAACAGTGGTGCAACTCAACTTCAGAGCTTCACAACTTCACTCATTTGTTCAGTCACCCATTCATTCATTCATTCATTCATTCATTCAAGAAACATTTTCGGGCCTTGAAATATGCCTGTGGAAAAATAAAAAGTCCTTGGCCTTCTAGGAGCTGTCCTTCCAGAAGAAGAGACACAACACACAGCGAGGTGATGCTACCTAAAGCAAAGTGCCCAGAGAAAAGAGTCACTTGTCTGAGACTCAGTTTCCCCATCTGTCAATGGAGTTGACAACACCAATATCTCCAGGAAAGTGAAGATTAGGAAATTTTTTAAAATCCAATCATCATGGATCCCACCTGTAATTCCAGCTTTTGGGAAGCTGAGGCAGGAGGATCACTAGTTTGAGGCTAACTTGGGCTACATAGTGAGATATTGTCTCAAAATAGAAAACAAAGACACCAAACACCAAAGACTAAGAAGCTTTTTTGCTAAGGGACTTGGACATTGTTCACCACTTAGAGCTTGGCACACATTATGCTCTCAAGAAAAACACACTGAATTGAAAAATCAAATAAATATGGAAGGAGCCGACCCAGGGAGGTCTCACATGGGTGCTGGGGCACGTACTAGACAAACTATACTAGACAAAATTAGGTCTTTGTCTAGTTTTTTATTTATTTAACTTTTTTAAAAAATGTGTATGAGTGTTTTGTTTGCACGTATGGATACATGCATGTGTACCACATGCCTACAGTGCCCATGGAGGCCAGAAGAGGGCACTAGATCCTCAGACCCAGAGTTGCAGACAGTTGTGAACTGCCATGTGGGTGCTGGGAACCAAATCCGAGTCCCCTGGAAGAGCGGCCAGTGCTCTTAAACACTGAGCCATCTGTCCAGCCCCCTTTATGCTCTAGTTTTTAATAGTGTGTGTCCTAATATCCTGGGAGCACAGAAACTGGGAAATTGGGTGGCTGATTGCAGGCTTCAAAGGATCCCATGGGAGTATAGGAAGGGATGGTGCCACCTTCTTTGGGTTCTGTTTAAGCCATTAGGGCACAAGGTGGGGAGGTGACCCAGTTTGGAGGCCCTAGAACCAGAAGGCTTACCATGGCTCCCTGGGATCCCCAGGGCCCTGTATGGGGTGGAGGGATGTGGATCCTGGGAAGAAAGCAGAAGGTAGGTCTGACTGAGTGTCTGTCTGTCCAGATCTACAAGTACTACTCCTTGCTGGCCTCCTTGCCTATGCTTCTGGGCCTCGGGTTCCTGAGTCTTTGGTACCCAGTGCAGCTGGTGCAGAGTGTCCGTTACCGGACTGGAGCAGGCTCCCAGGTAAGTAGGCTCCCAGGTAAAATGTGGACCAGGGCTGCCTTCCCATGTCTATGTCTGTGTTTTAAAATTTCACCTTTTTCTCTATGCATCTGTGCACGTTCCTGCCTGTGTGCATTCATGTGTGTGTGTGTGTGTGTGTGTGTGTGTGTGTGTGAGAGAGAGAGAGAGAGAGAGAGAGAGAGAGAGAGAGAGAGAGAGAAAGAGAGAGAGAGAGAGCGCAAAGTCAGAGGACAACTTTTGTGAACTCTCTTCTTCCACTATGTGGGTCCTGGAGATCAAACCCAGGTTGTCAAGCTTGGCCACACCTTTACTCACTGCCAGCCCAGACAAAACAATTTTTCAGAATAACTGTTTTGTGCTGTCCTCTATCCCTGTCCCCAGGCAGAGGCTGGGCCAGGTTCTTGAAGGTCCCAGGGTGCCCATAAGAGATACTCCACAAGGCTGAGGTTTTATCTGTTGGTAGAACGCTTGCCTAGCATGCATGAGGCCCTGGATTTGAACTTGAGCATCAAGTAAACTGGGCATGGTGGCTCCCAGAACTTAGGAGGTAGCGGGAGAAGAACTGGAAGTTCAAGGCCAACCTAGGATAGAAGAGATAGTGTCTTGGCCACCTTTAATCCTACTTCTCAGGAGGCAGGGGCAGGTGGATCTCTGAGTTCGAGGCCAGCCTGGTCTACAGAGTGAGTTCCTGGACAGCCATGGCTACACAGAGAAACCCTGTCTCAAAAAACAAAACAACAAACAACAACAAAAAAAAATCCCAATCTACCAAACAAACAAGAGAGAGAGATTGTCTTAAAAAAAAAAAAAAGAAAGGAAGAAAGAAAGTATTGTTGAATTGTTTGGCGGGATGGATGCTATCCATGGATCCCTCGTGACAAGACAGCATTATTGAAAGATAATAAGAACTTATCAAGAAGCTTCTAAGGCCCTCCCCTGTGTCAGGTGCTGGCTGGAATTTGGGACTTCAGAATCCACTGACTTGGACCTCCTGCAGGTAGTGCCCTGAGATGGGTACCACAGCAAACCCAGACAGTGATGCATTGAGTCTGTAGCCATAGGAATGTAGATGCAGAGGTTATGAGACCTCCTAGGGACTGGGGAGGCCAAGGTGAGGGCCCAGATGGGGTGAGTAAGGCACAGGTTAGGGGATGGGGGCATGGGCAAAGAGGTGGGGGAGAATCCAGCTGTAACCTCAGCTTGGCTGAGTATCTGTGGGCACAAACATGGATTTGAACAACACAGCCATACCGCCCCCGCCCCGCCCCCGCCCCCAGCTGACCTAGGGCAGGTAGCTGAGGAGTAGGACCACCCAGGGTGGTGTTCTCCTGGGTGCATACTGTTTGGGTTATAGATCAGCAGAGGGGACTTGGTAGGCACTGAGCTGGAGTTGAGGAGAAATGGAGAGGTGAGGGGAAGCCTGTGGACCCAGGAGGCCTATCTGGTCCAGGAGGCCCCTGCCTCTTGGTTAGGTTCCAGATTTGCTATCCACATGTAGCAGGACCCTAAGTGCTCACTACTTTTGCCTTCCTGGTGTTTGTATTCTCTCTGCAAAGCCTGGGGTCCCCCAGAAGACACAGTGGCCTGGGTACATGTGCTTCCACCACCTCACAGGCTTTCCTCTGCCCTGCCTCCTTTCCATGGCAAACCTCTCCTCCAAATTTTCAGAAGAATGAAACCCTTTTTGGGTGTTAGTCAGAAAGATTTAAGCCACAAGAGACTCAGTCGAGCTTTGAGCTGACCCATTCCTACCCTGGGTCCCCAGGTTGCTGTGGCAACAGATGACCACTGCCTGTATTCTCCCACTGATCCAAGCAGAGGGTCACCCCACCTTTGCCTGGGTCTCTGCCACTGTGCAGGCAGCTTAAGGCCTGGAATGTGGTTTAGGTAAATCCCATTACCCTGTGATCTCTCCTGAGTAAGCAGTAGCAGGAGGGGAGCCTAGAGTATATGCCCTAGACTGGCACCATCTTGTGTCCTAAGCAGCAATGAGCCCATGGGGCCCAGGTTTCCCTTGGCCCCAGTCCTGTCGGGAAGAGGCCAGAAAACCAAGAACTGACTAAGAGGGGGATCTTGGGAAGGACTTCCCAGTGTTGCCAGCTCTGTTATAGAAGACTGAGTGGTATTTATTTGTGGAGAATGTAGCTTTCCAAGGTATGGCCCTTGTCCCTATGGTCATAGGTCAGTCTCCCTACACTCCACTACCACTGTCCTAGTCAGGTGGCATTACAAAAACCACTGGTGTCCATTCATCCATTCAGTGTCCTTGGCCAGGGCCCCAGGGACAGCTGGCGGCAGATCTCAGCCTTTCCAACACTTGTCCACACAGGAGCTGCAGACCAGCTACTCCGAGAAGTATCTGAGGACCCTCCTCTACCCGAAGAAGCTGGACAGCCGGTAAGGTCTGGGCATCCCTCAGCAGGCAGGAAGATGAGGTTCTGGGAGCCAACCCTGTGTGGGAGGATGGGACTGGACAAGTGCTGTAGAGGAGGTTCCTGTTGGTGGCATGGTGCTGGGAAAGATCGTGACCCAACTTGGATGTGGCCTTGGAGCAGAGGGCTTTTCCTGAGGCTCCACCTACCTGGATTTGTCTGCAGCTCCCACCCCATCTCCAAGCACGGCCTCCTGTCTCAGGCTTGGGCCTACTTCCAACACTCCATCTACACTCCACAGCCAGGTATGTGGTACGGTGGAGGTCCAGGGTTAGGCTGAGCCCTTGCCCAGAGAAGCTGGTGGGAAGGGTCAGCTCGTTCCTCATATGGAGGCACAGTTGTCAGTGTCCTGGACAGGGGACACACTGGCCTGGCCTGGACAGGACGGGGCCAGAGGCTGGGTCACATTGTTCTCCTCATGCCTTCTTCCGGTCACTGTAGGATTCCGCCTGCCCTTGAAGCTGGTGATCTCAGCCGCTCTGACAGGAACAGCCACTTACCAGGTGTGTCCTGAAGTTGCAGGGCCCTCTGTCCCCAAAACCTCTGCCCTCATCCCCCAAACCTGGGACAGCTCAGGGCCCAATCAGATCCCCAGGTATGCTCCCTTATCCAATCAGCTGCTCTGCGCCTCCTGGAAACACTAGCCTACCCAATGGGCGGGATGCCAGTTCTCAGCAGGTTCACGTAATGATTCACAAGTTTCAAAGTCAACATAAACATGGATTTCAATTGTATCTCCATTGTTTACCTCTGGGGTGACCTTGGCCAAGTTTCTCCACCTTCCTCAACCTTTTAACTCATCTATAAAATAGAAGAAATAAAACCACTTTTCTATATTGGGGAGATTTTGTGAGTTGCCATGTTGGCTAAATCACCACTACCTTTAGCATGACTCTCAAAAACAAATAAACTACCAGGGACTAGGGCTGCAGCTTAGTTGGTAGAGTGCCTGCCTACATATATGAAGCCCTGGGTTAATCCCTAGCATCATGTAAACACATGCCTGTAATCCCAGCCCTTAGGAGGTAGAGACAGGAGGTTCAGAAGTCCAAGGTCTTCCCCAGGTACAAAGCCCGTTTGAGGCCGGCTTGGACTAGAGGAAACCCTGTCTCAAAACACAAACAAATAAGCAACAATAGTACAAAAAAAAAAATGGAAAAGTTTGAAATCTCTCTCACACCTACCCCTGTGGTGTGTGTGTGTGTGTGTGTGTGTGTGTGTGTGTGTGTGTGTGCGCCCCGAAGGACAACTCCCAGGATCATTCCTTAGTTACCATCCACCTTGTATTCTGAGCCAGGATCTCTCACTGATCTGGAGTAGGCTAGGCTGGCTGGTTAGCAAGCACCGGGGATCTGCCCATCTCCGCCTCCCCAGCGCTGGGATTATAAGCAGGAGGCACCATGCCCAGCTTTTTATATGGGTTCTGGGAAATCAAATTCAGTAAAATGCACCAGGTGCTTTACTGACTGAACTATTACTCCAGTCCCAAGTTGGAAATGTTTATATTCTGAATCTCAGGTGGATAGACAAGTAGAGGCAAAGAACTAGGGATAGCTGTGTGGAGGCCTATCCTCGGCCTCCTGGACTAAAGTTAAACCTTCATGTCACACTCTGTTTGAAGGCAGAAGGACCTGCTCTCAGGACAGTTGGGGGCATGTGGCTGCAGCCTGGTACAGTCTCCTCTAGCAGACTAGGACACACTTTTTAGGGTGGCAGGGGCTGATATGCACACAGCTGGTCCCCCACCCCAACCCACTTTTCCAGGTGGCCCTGCTCCTGCTGGTGAGCATAGTGCCTACTGTGCAGAAGGTAAGGGCAGGGATCACCACGGATGTCTCCTACCTGCTGGCTGGCTTTGGGATCGTGCTCTCCGAGGACCGGCAGGAGGTGGTAGAGCTGGTGAAACATCACCTATGGGCTGTGGAAGGTGAGCTTGCCTGGTGTCCCTAAGGGCCATAAGGGGATGGGGGACAGGCTACTGGACCTGGTGATAGCCTGCCATGAACACACAGGATGCCTTTGGTCATGCCCCCTTTCTGCTCTGGGTCTCCACGCCTCATCTCAAAACGGGGGCAGTTGGAGCTTCCACATCTCTGCAGCCTACGGTCCTTATCAACCTTTATTATATCTTCCTCTCCCCCAGCCCCAGTGTCTTTGACCAACTCTAGCTGTAGTGACAGAGAAGCCCATGGCTGTGTGACTTCAGGGTGGGAAGGGAGAAGAAGATACATATGTGGGGTGGGGGCTGGGATTTATGGGTAATCCTCTTGGCACAGGCTGTACCTGGCAGAGCACCTGCCTTCTCTTCCCAAATCCCTGTCTATCTGGACTATCTCCCCCCACCCTGCCCCGCCCCGCCCCATGTGATAAGCCTCAAGCCAGGGAACAATGTCAGCTGCCCCTTCCGTGGCTGATATGGCTTATAGTTACCTTTCTACCCACCTCCTACCCTCTCCCAGCAGCTTTGTGGGAGACACCTGGGGAGGGGTCAGCCTCAGGTTGTACAACCAGGCACAATTGATAGAATATAGGTCTCCTGTAGCCCAAGTTAGGGCTCCCTTCCACCCTGTCATAAAGCCTGATAGTCATGACTCATGGGACCTGTACCATTGGTCCACTTGAGGCTCCCTTGTCGAAATGAGCATTCTGGCTTTGGAGAAATAGCATGCAATGGTTCGAGCTTAGGCTGCCAACATTGCAGATGGAGATGTGGCTGCTTTGCATATTCTCCTGACGCCATCCCAGGGCATGGTGGTGGTGTAGGGCAGAGAATGGGGAGCATACAGGGGTCTGAGCTGTCAAGCCCTCCCTGAACAATTCCCACGAGAGACCCTGTGGGCTTGCTGTGAGGATCTAAGTGAGGCTGGCTGGCATGTGGGTTGAAAGTGTGTCAGCTACATCCACGAGATTCTTACACATGTATTCAGAGCTCTCTATCCACCGTTACAGAGACTGTGGACCTGACTGTCTCAGTGTCTGTGTGTGTGGTCAGGGGTGTGCGGGAGATAGTCGAGAAGAAGGGCCCCACCCAGAAGAGCTAGGTAACAGTCAGCACCTCCTTCACTATGGTAGGCACAGGGCACTACTCTGATCAAAGCCACTACTACAAGTGCAGATGGGTTTATGGCCAGGGTCATTCTGGGAGGTGGGCCACAGCATCATGGCCATCAGTGAAGCTTGTGATTGTCATAAGGCCCTCTTGAGGGCCAGCCACATGGGCAGGAAGTGGGGAGCTGCAGGCAGATGCCAGGTAGCAATCTCTCATTGCAGGGGTCATAACAATGTAAGCAACAAAACCAAGGTCAAGGCCGGGTCTGTGGCTCAAAGCTGCCCTTTCTCTTTCTTGGCTATCACATATTACTGGGCAAGATGGGGCTGTAGAGGGTGTCAGCTCATGCTGGACCTAAGAAAGGTAGCTGGGGCCCAGTGGTTTCCCCTTGGAGTGAGGTATAGGGGTCAGAGTCTGTGGAAGATCCTCTAGCCCCTGTCTTCCCCGACTCTCTCTCTCTCATCCAGCATGCTACATCTCGGCTCTGGTCTTGTCCTGCTCATTAACCTTCCTGCTCCTGATCCGTTCCCTGGGGACTCACAGGTCAGTGACAGGCCCTGACACTCCAGTCTAGAGGTAGGGCAGGGGACTTGAGGGATCCCAATCCAGGGTGGAGAGAGACTCCTCTGTAGGCCAGTTTGCCACAGAGCACCACCACCACCGCCACCACCACCATCCCCCCACCCCCCACCCCCCACCCCCCCACCCCCCCACACTCCCACACTCCCCCACCCCCCCCACCCCCCCACCCCCCGCTGACTGTATGTGGTGGGAGAAGAAGGTGGGCCTCGCCTGCCCCAGGCATGTGTGGTTGTCCTTGAGATCTGTGAGTCGTAACAAGGCATGATACAGCCTAGGAGGGCTGGTAATGAAGAATCCAGTTCCAGTGGTGGAAGAGGCTGGGGCTGAGGGACGAAGGGTACCAAAGGCAGGGGTGACCACATGAGTAAAAGCAGAGAAGTGGAAGATGGAGGGTGAGCAGGGACCCCAGAAGGTGGAGGGGGCATTGGGGAAGTTGTTCTGAGAAATGAGCAATGCAGAGGACTGGTTCACCTACTCGCGGCACTCAACCGGCTTCAGCGTTCCTACTCAGGGTCTTGGACCACAGAGCTGGCCCTACGTGCCCTGGCATTTGAGGCTCCCTGCCTTGCCTTTCTCCCTGGAGGCCCAGCTGGGCTCTAATTCCATCATTCCCAGTGATGGTTCAGGTTGTGCCTCTGTCTGGGGTCTCCTAAGACTACACAGACCTTACCTCCTCTGGAAGACCGCTCCCAGACTGGTAACCTCCAGGCTCCTGCAACTCTAAGTTTCCCTGTTGATGGCCAGATGCTCGCCCTGGGTTACCATTTAGAGGTATCATGTTGTTCTCTGAGGTCACTGTTCCCAACCCAGGGCCAATCTTCAAGCATTGCACCGAGGGTCTGCCCTGGACCTGGGTCCCCCACTTCAGAGTACTCATCCCTCTCGCCAAGCCATAGTCTGCTGGATGAGTTTCAGCGCCTATCAGACCGCCTTCAGCTGCCTTGGTGAGCCCCCTTCACCATGTTCCTAGAGCTGGGCCCCGGTCGGAAGGGTGGATACTTAGCAAGGGTTTTCCTGGGCTGGGCAGGACAAGAACATCTGGATTGGTGATGTAAGAGTCCCCCAAAAGGGGAGCCCTTCACATGAAGGTGCACCTGGGTGATTATGGGCAAGATGGATCTGGGTCTGGATGTGGCACATTCAAGATGGTACACAGCTGCTTCTGTAAGGGAAGGCTGGCCATAATGCACTGTCTCAGGGTGTAGAGTTCCTTGTTCCTGGGGATGCAAGCAAGGTTCCATGGACATGTGAGGGCTGCTCAGCAGTGCTGCCTGAGAGAGTCTAGTCAGATGACCCTCAAGGACTTTTCTAGACCATGTCTCAAGTTCTCCCCGAGACACGACGACGATGCACAACACACTCAAACTATGAAGGACTTGGCCTCTCCTGCAAGTCCAAAGGCTAGACCTGGCCTTGAGATCTCCCATTCTCACCCAGGGCAGGAGGTAAGGTAATGTAGGATAGGTAAAATAATAGAACTGAAAGTTGTATTTTCATCTTAGTCAACCTTAGACCTCCCAAGCCCGTCTGTATACACCATCCCAGGTGGCTGTAGAGCCCGATGGCTTCCATAGCCACCCCAAGCACCCACAGGTACTAAGCTCTGATTCACAGGCATACACATGCTCATTTAAAAGGTAATTTGTGCCCCAAAACTCAGGATCAAGTTGAGGGGAATATCACGGGTTCTGAGGCTACAGGAGTCTTACAAGAGCTCTCCAAGGCAGCGACTAGCATCCCTACTTTATAGAAGAATCCAAGGCTCAGGCAGTGACATGGAATGGAAGTGGCCACAGAAGCTTGCTAGAGTGCAGGGTAAGCTGGCTCCCACAGAACCTTGTCTGTCCCCTTGTCCCTTCTGCCCCCTACAGGGCTCCTGGTGCAGCAGGTCATCTTCTTCTTGGGGACCACCATCCTGGCCTTCCTGGTGCTCATGCCTTTGCTCCATGGCAGGAACCTCCTGCTCTTCCGATCCCTGGAATCCACATGGTGAGTGAGGCAAAGATCAGGGGCTCTGGGACTTTCCAAAGGGCCCTCGAATGACACCCCATTCCTCATCCTACCTACCTACAGGCCCTTCTGGCTGACTTTGGCCTTGGCTGTAATCCTGCAGCACATAGCAGCCCGCTGGGTCTTCCTGGAGACTCACCATGGTTCCCCAGAGCTGACCAACCAGTAAGACGGTCCCTGAAGTTTGTGGTTCCCTCAGGTCCCAGATGCTTCTTTCTGTAGATTTTTGCCTTCTAAAATGCCTCTTTCCTATCTGTCACAGAGCCAACCTCCTCCCTGGAGATTTTGGGGGTGATAAGAACCCACAGCCTTGCAAGCCCCAGGCCTAGGGCATGGGAGACACACTCTGCCGCTGTTTGCCCAGCTCTGCCAGGGGCCTTTCTTGCTTTGAGAATCACTGGTATTCTCTTCCCCCACAGACTCCTCCTTACCTTGGAGCAAGAGTGTGGGACAATCTTGGCTCCGAAGAGGAGCTGGAGTTTGTGGATGGGGGGATAGGACAGAGGAGGAAGAAGGTGGGAACACCAGGGTCACACAGATACAGGTGGAGGTCTCAGGGGACGGCTCATTTGGTAAAGCACTTGCTATGCTGGCATGAGGACCTGAGTTCAGTTGACCCTCAGCGTCTACAGAATGGTGGCACACGCCTGCAGGATCCTTGGGGCTTGCCGGCCAACTTAGTCTTGCCGAATCAGTGGGCTCCATGTTGAGCAAGAGAGCCTGCCTCAAAAAACGAGGTAGAAGAGTGATAGAGGAAGACACCTGCTAGTAAACTTTGGTTTCCCTGGGAGGTACAAAAGCCCACCCAATAAATGTCAGTCGCTGGGTAACAACAGTGCCTGTGGGCATGGAGCTGTGACCCTGGCCTGGCACAGGACTCTGGGCGAGGCCTGCCTGAGCCTTTCTCCTCCCTACCCTCAGGCGCATGCTCTGCATAGCTACTTTCCTTCTCTTCCCGATCAACACACTGGTGGGAGCTATCGTGGCCCTCTGGCGGGTGCTTCTTTCTACCCTCTACAACACTGTTCACCTCGGCCAGATGGACCTCAGCCTGCTGCCACCCAGAGCGGCATCCCTGGATCCAGGTAAGGTCACTAGGCAGGGACCAGGGTGCGGGGTGGGGGGGTGGGGGGGTGGGGGGGTGCTGAGCTGTCCAAGGAGCTGCCCCACCTTAAGCTCTAAGTGGATCTGTGCATGTAAGCTTCTGCACTCACGTGCAGCAGGTGTGTGAGCATTGCCGAGGCCCTGTGGTGTAAGGCTGTGTGTGTGCACTGCCAGGGCTCCACAGGTGTGTGCAGTGTGTGTGCTGAGAAACGCCAGAGCTGCTTGGTGCAGGACAAGATTGGGCGGCAGGGTGGATGTGGTGTATTCTAACAAGGGTGCCAGTGCCTGTGTGCAGTGTGTGTGTGACATGCTTGGTCGGATGCCCTAGATGCCTCTTGCTGTTTCTGAGTACCTCTAATCTGCCATGGGCTCCTCATGCCTCAGCATTCTGTTCCCAACCTATCCTAGGCTATCACACATACCGAAACTTCCTGAGGATTGAGGCCAGCCAGTCCCATCCAGCAGTCATAGCCTTCTGCACCCTGCTCCTTCATGCGCCAAGTCCTCAGCCCCGGCCTCCACTGGCCCCTCAGGACAGCGTCAGACCAGCAGAGGAAGAAGAAGGTACTTCTTCACCTGGGCTGGGCATGTAGACTCCCAGTTTCTCGGGAAGGAGTCACAGGAGACCTCTCCAAAATAGAGAGCAGCAGGAAGTCTCCCATCTTCTGTCCTTCAGCTTTCTGCTGTCACCCTCCTGACTGGGTCTCAGGGTAATTTTTTCTTTAATATGGACTTGCACACACATGTACCTTATGTGTGCACAGGAAATAGAATGAGTGTCCTGGTACTCCCCTCCTGGAGAACACCACCTCCTTCTCTGCCCAGGAGGTCTGTGGTAGGGAACATTAGGCCTGCCCTCACTCCCTCAACCCCCACCTCCTGCTGCTAGCCTGACACTTGTAGTTCCTCACAGACTTCATCCCTCCCTCCTCTTCCAGCAGCAGGGGGACATGCTTCTGCAGCCCGGCCTTCTGCTGTTCCCTAGCTGGCGGCTAGAACTCTGGCTGTGCCTGGAGATTTCAAACCCTTCTCAGGTCTGGGGCCTGTGGAGGCTTGGCTGGGACTCAGCGAAGGTCTCTCTCTCTCTCTCTCTCTCTCTCTCTCTCTCTCTCTCTCTCTCTCTCTCTCTCTCTTTCTCCCTCTCAGGAATGCAGTTGTTACAGACCAAGGACCTGATGGCCAAGGGAACAGGACCCAAAGGCAGCCAGAGCAGGGCCCGCTGGGGCCTGGCCTATACGCTGCTACACAACCCAAGCCTGCAGGCCTTGCGGAAGGCAGCCCTGAGTGGTGCCAAGACCAATGGCACCCAGCCCTGAGGGTGAGGAAAACCACACCACGCTGCTCTTGTGTGCTGAGGCACATTCCCGTCTACCACCCTCCCTCCTGCCCATGTCAGCACTTGCCCTCCCCCAGCGGCAGCTCTGCCAGCCAGCAGATCCCTGTGGGATCAGGGGACTGGAGTCGCGGTGTCTACACCACCAGCCTCAAGAGGACTTTGGGCTGTGCTTGTCCACCCTGCTCCCAGCTAGGGCTCTAGAGAAAACAGCTGGTAGGCCCCGGTCTTGGAACTGGCAGAGCAGGGCGGCCACATTTAGGCCTCTCCTCCCCACACTGGCTCTGCCATCAGCCTGCCAGGCCTCAGTGAGGCCCCTCTTGCTCCCTGCTGGTGATGAAAGGTCTGGGTATCTCCCATCCCAGCTGGCCCCACCTCAGTCCCAGCCCTCCCACCATGAAGGTGGAGCCTGTGTGGGCTTCCTCTCTGGCCCAGCTTTCTCCTTCCTCTCTCCCTACCACCCTTTCCTACGCAGCCAAGTCAGACTCCAAGAGGCCCCACTGAGCTGCCCGTTCCAAGAGCTACATATTTTTGTAGTTTTAATGCCGTTAGTTGTCATGAAAGAAGTTAGTGTGCTCCCGGTAATAAACGTGCCCCTGAGGAACATTCCTCCTCACAGGGGAGGGCTCTCAGGGGAACCACTACACTGTCAGTAAATCTAATCTGAGCTTGATCTGGGGGAGTAGGGGGGCACTTGGGGTGCTGGGATGGACACTGGGTGAGGATAGAGAGAAGCCCCAGTTTTGTATGATGATGGCTGGGGATCCTACAAGGCAGTGTAGATGCTGGGCAGTGTAGATGCTGGACTTCCAGGTTTTAAAGAATGGGCAGGAACTCTTTCTCACCATTTAAAGAAAGGGGAGCCGGGCGTTGGTGGCGCACGCCTTTAATCCCAGCACTCGGGAGGCAGAGGCAGGTGGATCTTTGTGAGTTCGAGGCTAGCCTGGTCTACAGAGTGAGATCCAGGAAAAGGCGCAAAGCTACACAGAGAAACCCTGTCTCAAAAAACAAAAAAAAAAATATATAATAATAATAATAATAATAATAATAATAATAATAATAATAAAATAAAGAAAGAGAGGGGAGAAGAGGCTGCAGGATGGTAGAGACTCTAAGGGAGAAAGAAAGACACAGAGGGGAGAGAGGTGTCATTCAGAGCAGAGGAAGATCAGGCAGTGGACCAAGGATGCAGAGGGACGGTGGAGATGCGGACATTGGGGTCTTGGAGGAGATGGAGGATGTATGAATCAGAGAGATGCTCTAGATGTGGTTCACCATGCTTCTCCACCCTGTTTGGGTCAGAGAACCTCAAAATCCTGCCCGTTTATTCCCAACTATAGATCAAACACATACACGGGTCACACCAGAGGTACCTCCTGGCCCTCCAAACCCATGATCTGGGCTGCCCAGGGGGCCAAAGAAAGCATGCTCTAAGTCCCCCTCAGCCTACTGCAAAATGTCTTTATGTGGGGTGTCAATAACCCACACAGTCACAGGAGGAAAACTCCGATTCTGCATCCGCCCTTAAGAAGGAGACAGTCACAGAGAATATAATCTGGCTGGGTCACAAGACAAGGGGTCAAAGGAAGGGGCCTGCTTCACGCTGAAGATGGGGGAAGATCCAAGAAAAAAACTTGGAGGAGGTGATGTAGAAAACTGATTCAGCCAGATAAAGATCAGGAAAAGGGTATAGTGGGGAGGGGTGGGCATAGGCTACGTAAAGATGAACATGACCCAGCTTCTTCACAGGCATCGTAAGAAGACGAAGATAGGGGAGGTCCTCACGGGAGCAGCCAGTCACAGGGTCCATGGCTGGGAATTCATGCTATACACTGAGGACAGTGGAAGCCACAAAAGACCAAAGCAGAGGAGTAGCTAGTTCACCTGAACACAATAGTCCCCGTGTTGCTCTGCCTCAGGTGGTAAGTGAAAGGTGCTAGCTGGACCTTCAGGATGCCCAGCCTCCTTAGTGGCGAGTGGAGCAGGGATGCAGGGCTCTAAGTCGGAACTGTCAAGTCTAGATCAGTCAGATGGACCTTTAAGACACTACCTTTTCTTGGTGTTTTTTCAGGAGATAGGATCTCATGTAGCCTGGGCTGGCCTCAAATTTGCTATGTAGCGTAAGAATCTGGTCTTCCTGACTTTGTTTCCTGAGTGCCCACCTCCTGAGTGTCCAGATGACAGGCATGCACCACTATTCCAGGGCCTCATGCATGCCAGGCAAGCACTCGGCCAACTCAGCTACATTCCCAGCCCCTCTGCCGTTTGATTTCTAACGCACCTGAAACCCAGAGATGGGCAGTAACTTACCCAAAGGAACACAGCATCTAGGATGTGGCTCCATCCTGGTGCTTTCCCTCAGACGTGAAGACATTCTTGATCCTGGCTGGCTGATGGCTAACAAGGACTCAACATGAGCCACAAGTCAGAGAAGGACGAGGGAGAAAGGAGGCCTCACATGTGGACCCCAGCCGTGGGGGAGGGGCTGGCCAGCTGCCAAGCTCACAGCTGCTCCTCCAGACTCCTCAACCTCCTGCCTTCGTTCTGCTGAGTCCAGCAGTCCTGGGGCTGGAAAGAGGGGCAGGCCTTCCCCTGAAGGTCACTGTCGTGCCTGTGTGCACACATCCAACCTTTAAAGACGGGGAGTAGGGAGACATCTCGCAGGCCTGGAGTTCTGCAGCGTCTCTACTGGCAGGCCTGTATACAACCTCACATTGCGGCTAGCCCCCAACTCCCAGTCCTCCCTTAGGTCGGAGGTTTCTGCTCTGCTGGAGCATCCCTTCTGGGGCCACTTCCTCTTTCTAGAGGGAAAGCTGGAGTGTACCACTATTCCCTGTCCTCTTCCTCCAGGCTGTCTTCCGTTTCGTCCTCATCCTCTGTCCCCTGCTTCCCCATCCTTCAGCCTCGTTCCTTGCTCTTGCCCCAAATGTCCCCAACTCTATTCCTCTCTCTTCCTAAGACTCTTCTTGGGTCTTCAATGCAGGCTTTTCACCTCACCCCTTTCCAAAATGCAGAAAGCGATGCTCACGTTCCATCTCATGAGCTAGTTTGGAGACGGAAAATCTACAGTTTGGCTCCTATTAGGACCCAGTGATGCGTCTGGGCTCCCCTCCCATGCTACTGGAAACATCCTGCACTTATGTCCAATGGGTCCCTGTCTCGTGTCGGCACAACTCTCACATGTGGCCATCCCATCCTCTCATAAGGTCTCTTTGATCCCAACAGAATTCCCGGCAGACAAAGGGGAGCGTCAGAAATGCTGTTTATTTTTTTTTCTGCTACCCCAAACTGGCTAGTCTCTTTGGAGGGGCAGGCTACTGGTACATACTTGGAAACAAAGGCAGGGCAAGTGTCTCGAGAGGCAGGCACAGGCTGTGGGATCTGGGATAAGAGAACAGAGAGGCCCAGCCAGGGACAATTTCCACATTTCATCAGAGGGCATTAGGAAGACAGAGAGAGCGCTTAGCCTTCCCAGTCCTTGCCTATAGTCCTTCCTTTCCAGATCCTGTACTGTCCACTCCAGGTTCCTTTCCGGACCAGCCCCGGTGCCCACCTGGGTGGCCTCCCGAAGCTCCTTACCTCAGTGCTGAGAACTCTCAAAGTGGGCCAGGGTAAGGGCATTATTGTTGCCCTGTTAGCATGCTGCCCCTGATAGGAGCGTGGGCAATGCTGTTAGCAGCCATTAGTACCAGAGATGACGAATTCTGAGATTACAGTTCTATCCTAGTTGCTAGCTCTGAGCAAATCGACAAGTCGGAATAATGAGTGGCCCGGAAGAGCTCAGAAAGGGAGGTAGGAAAATGTGAAGTCCCCAGGCCAACCTCAGGCCTCACCAACTCCAGACCTCACGGTACTTAGAGGGAACATTGGCAGGGTCAGGAGGAGTTAGGAAGGCCCTGGGGCTGCTCCAGCCAGCCGGGGCAGGGTGTAGTTAGAAGCAGGCGAGGAAGAGAACAAGCAAGCTTTGGCCCAGCAGAAGCAGGCCCAAGAGCTGCTGCACGGACTTC
The DNA here is from genome assembly GCF_949786415.1 of Peromyscus eremicus. Classification (NCBI taxonomy): domain Eukaryota; kingdom Metazoa; phylum Chordata; class Mammalia; order Rodentia; family Cricetidae; genus Peromyscus; species Peromyscus eremicus. Next base: position 52,627,424 of record NC_081422.1, read on the forward strand.
CCTGCTGCTGCTGTTGCAGCCTCTGGGGCCCCAGCACGGCTGAGGTAAATGATGACCACATTGTCCTCGGGTCCAGACGGCTGTACCTCGTTGTCAACCGTGTAGCAGCCCTTGCCCTCCGCTGCTTTGCCGTGGAACCTGCGCCCCAGTGCATCCTCTCCCCCCTCACCTGGAGTGGCCAATGCCACGTTCACAGAGCTCTCGGCACTACCCAGCTCATTGGTGGCCAGACAGGTATAGCTCCCTTCCTCTGGCTTGCCAAAGTCAGGGATAAGCAGACTGCCGTTGGCAAAGGCCTGGAAGCGTGGCCGCCCATTGGTCATAAGGGTACCAGGTAGGGCACGTCCGTTAATGCCTACATTAGGACTGACAATCTCCACTGTGCCACCATGGGTGTGGATATGCCAGTGAAGCTGGGGGGCCGGCTGTCCGTCCACATCACAGTGGAGTGCCAGCACAAAGCCAGGCCGCAGCTCTGCTCCATCCTGGCTGGGCTGGTAGCTTAGCTGCACCGAGGGTGCTGAGCAGGGGAGCGGTGGCAGGCGGCTCAGTGGGGTGCCCTTCAGCACATGTGGTGAAGTACAGGCAATGTTGTCCTGCTCTGGAATGGACATGGCGGTGGCCAGGGCCCAGGTCTTGAACCACACAATGCCACAGGTGCAGTCGAAAGGGTTGTCGTTGATCTGCAAGTGGGACAGCGCGGTGAGTGGAGCGAAGGTGCCCTCGGCCAACGTGTGCAGGCGGTTGTGATTGAGCTGCAGAGAACGGAGGGCCTGGAGGCTGCGGAAGGCATCCCGAGGGATGAAGGCCAGCTCGTTGCTGTCCATCTTGAGCAGCTGCAGAGCGCTGAGGTTGTGTAGGTCGCTCCAGGCAAACTCAGAGATGAGGTTGTGGCTGAGGTCCAGACTCTTGAGCTGGCCCAGGGGGGCCAGGGCACCAGCAGCCACCGAGCGGATCTCATTGTGTGCAAGCCACAGCGACTGCAGTAGGGGGACCTCCCTGAAAGCCCCCTTGGGCAGGCCTGGCAGCCTGTTGGCTGACAGGCTCAGTGTGGTCACATTGGCTGGGAAGCCTGGTGGTACAGCCTGTAGGTCACGATAGGCACAGTCTGCAATCTGGAAACCATACTTCTCCCCACAGTCACAGGACTCCGGACAAGCTTGCACCAGGTTCAGGAGAACAGCCCAGCAAAGCAGGCGCAGTGCCCGCATGGTACCTCCTACAAGGAAGGACATGCCACCCAGGTGAGCTTAAGGATTCACAGAAAGGACTTATCCCTCCTCAGACCCCAACCATTAGAAGGCCCTGCATAAGCCAGCCAGACACTACCACCTAACCCACCACCCTCACCCCCTAGGAGAAGAAACTGAGGCCCATAAGAGGGCTTGGACTTGCCAAGGTCGTGTAGGCAGGCAAGGTGAAGACAGGATGGAAGGCGACCCCAGCTTTTCCTCTGCTCAGAGCTCTTTCTGCCTCGGCCTGTTGCTAGCTGACTTTATGACTTGAAATCTGTTTTCCAGCCACCCCCCTCCCCCAGCACTTCACAGAACCTCCCTTCTGCCCTCCCACATCCTGGCTACAGTCCCTCCCACTGGAGCCCCCCCATAGGTATGTTTTGCTGCCCTAGTCCAGACAAGGCCCCTTGTGCAACGCACACACACCCTCCACGGCTCCCACTCCGGGGCCCGTTCCGTTCAAACTACCCCAGGCAGCTGCCTAAATAAACCAACCAGGACCTCTCAACTAAGGCAGGGGGCCAGAGGCTCATCCCAAATGCAGCTGGGAGTTCTGGAGTTGAGATTGTCCGAGCAGACGCTCTCTGGATGGCTCTGAGAAAGGGCCTGTTCCAAGTCCGTCAAACTCACGGGGATGGAAGAACAAACCAGCCAGAGTCTAGCAGACCTCCACCCCCAACTCCCTCACCCCCAGCTGTGGGGACTCCTTCTTCCCTGACTCACCTCCAAACTGCTCTTCCGAAGTCAAGCTGAGCCTCTCTTAAGATGGGTAGAACCAAAGCACCGAGGACCAGGACTGCCAGGCAGGACCAGGATGCTGGAGGAGGGGGCTGGCTGCTTTGTACACCCCGCTGACCAGGGTGCCCAGGACAGTCCTGAGCAGGAGCTGCAGAGAAGGATCTGTGCAGCCTAGACGCCTTTCAACAAAACAAAAATGAGCTTCGGCCACAGGGACCCTGCTTCATAAATGACACCAGAAACTGGAGGGGAAAGGGGCCAAATTTGGGGTTGTTCATGTGCTCTCTCTCTCTCTCTCTCTCTCTCTCTCTCTCTCTCTCTCTCTCCCTCTCTCCCTCTCTAGCTCCAACTTCCTTAAAGTCACAGCACTATCTGGGCAGGACCCAAGAAAAGATGAGGCCAGAAAGGATCCTTTTTTTTTTTTTTTCTAATGGGGGAAGGGTGAGAAACTGGATCTCACGGAAAGTGGGAAATTTGTAACCTCGCTTCCAACAAGAAGAAAGCGGCGGCCCCTTCCTCCCCTCCTGGCTCTGAGTTGCTGTTTGTGTGCACAGCTGAGTGTGTGTTGTGGCCTTGGTGGGGGAGAGCGGGTGTTGCTGTGTGTGTGGATGAGGCTGTGTGTTAGGGACATGCAGTAGGAGACACTGTGCTCAGGGGAGTTTGAGGGTGCTTGTGTGTGTGTCTGTGGGATGGTGTGTTTGTGTGTGGATATGAATTAGTCTCTTTGTGAGTGTGTATTCCTGTGTGTCTCTCTTGGTGTGTGTGTGTGTGTGTGTGTGTGTGTGTGTGTGTGTGTGTGCTGGGGTGTCTATAAAAAACTGTGAGGGCCAGAGTGTAGGGAACAGCCACCAGGCTCCAGCCCCTGGGTGAGAAACCAAAATGTTAGGCTGTTCTTTTTTTTTTTTTTTTTTTTTTTTTTTTTTTTTTTTTTAAAGTAAATATATCCTGCAGGCTGAAGTTGCTGGGCAGGGAGCTCCCAGGGCCCCAGCTGAGCCCCACACTGAGCTGGGCGTGTGTGCAGGCGGGATGAAGGGATGACAGCATGCCTGACAGAGAGCAGAAATCAGCCTGGGCAGGGGTGTCACTGGCTGGGGATTCTGGACACTCTGGCGTGCAGACAAAGACGTTCCATGGTCCAGGATCCAGCACTCAGAGCAATGTTGAAGGGCCTCGCTTCAGGAATAGTCCCTGTGGCTCTGTTCCCACAGTGTTCAAGACCTGTCATAGACGCCAGACAGAGTGGCCAGCCCTGCCACCTCTGGGATCTACCATCCCACACTGCCTCTGGAGAGGGTATGAGACCTTTCTCTCCAGACAGGAAGGGCCGTGGATAGGAATGGAGCGAGGAAGAAGCCAAGGAGCTGGGGTGGAAGCGGAAGACAAGGGAGCCTGAAAACAACTTCCTGGCATGGACTCCTCTGCCCTCCACGGCATACATCTATCCATCTCCCCCAGTAGCCCGCACTCATGCTTCCTCTTCCTGTCTGTTAACCGGATAGAGTCTGCTGTGACTCAACTCACCCTCTCAGCGAGGCCAAGGGGTATTGTCGCTGACTGAAAGTATACAAGGAGCCGGGCGGTGGTGGCGCACGCCTTTAATCCCAGCACTCGGGAGGCAGAGCCAGGCGGATCTCTGTGAGTTCGAGGCCAGCCTGGACTACCAAGTGAGTTCCAGGAAAGGCGCAAAGCTACACAGAGAAACCCTGTCTCGAAAGAAAAAAAAAAAAAAAAAAAAAGAAAGTATACAAGGAGCCCCACCCCAGCTCCTCACACCCTCTCTCTGTCATGGAGCTTTCGAAGACCCCAGAGTGCTGCCTGTGAACACTGAGTCTGAAGCTAGGATGTTATTGTAGACTCCTTTAGATGTGCCCTTCTCTGCCCTGCGCCCAGAAAGCCTTCTCTCGCACCTTGTTTGTTGTGTAGAAGGGTTTGGGACAAGTCCTGAAGTGGGTGGAATAAGCAGAGGGTGGAGGCCTACATACCCAGATTCAACAACGCAGGGAAATCTGTGACCTCCGAGTCTGTCAGGGGCAACTTCCCGGAGACTAGGGCTTCCCTAGGTTTCTCAGAACACAGCTACACACACTCTCACTGAACAAAGCCCATGTATGTCATCAGCCATACCTGCAGGGCCCCCCCAACGAGCTCACAGTCCCCACCCTATCCCATTTCTCTAAAGCCCACCCAAGGACAGATTGACCATCCTCCCTCCCCTTAACCCTCTTGCTGTAGCTGCTTCCTTCTGGCACAGACAATAGAAGCCAAATGGTGCATGTCTTTAATGCCAGTACTCAGGAGGCAGAGGCAGATGGATCTCTGTGAGTTCGAGGCCAGCCTGGTCTACATAGTCCCAGTATAGCCGGGCTGTGTAGAGAGAGAGAGACTCTGTTTCAAAAAAAAGAAGACGGAGAAGAAGAAGGAGAAGGAGAAGGAGAAGGAGAAGGAGAAGGAGAAGAAGGAGAAGGAGAAGAAGAAGAAGAAGAAGAAGAAGAAGAAGAAGAAGAAGAAGAAGAAGAAGAAGAAGAAGAAAGAAAAGAAAGAAAGAAAGAAAGAAAGAAAGAAAGAAAGAAAGAAAGAAAGAAAGAAAGAAAGAGAAAGAAAGAAAGAAGGAAGGAAGGAAAGAAAGAGAAATCACCACACCATGCAGCTTTCTGAGGCCCCCAAGTCTGGGGTTGTTCTCTTCACTAATTGTCCTCACTGACCCCCCCCCCCTTGCTCTGATCTACAGTTATTTGTTCTTCCATAGGCAGATGCCTTGTCTTGCGGGTTGCTATTGAACCAGGTACCTAGAAGCCCTTGGGTGAATGCAAGAGTTGGCAGGTCATCAGATATCACAAAGGAAAACGTTTTAAGGTTCATCTGTTCTCTTCTTGTGGCACAAATGGAGATTCTAGGCCAGAAGGAAGGAGGGACGTGCCCAAGGAAAGTTCCTTACAATAAAGCATTTCAGGAAAGGTTGCATAGAATGCAAGGGAGCCACACTTTTCAGGGATGGGGGGCTGTCACTAGCTGTCCCAGGAACGGCAATCCTGACCTCCTCATTCTCCACCAGCAAAGCTCTTGATGGTAGCCAAACACTGGTCCCCAGAATTCCATTTCAGAAAAGCTCTGAAGGCTGAGGGCAGGAGAAGCGAGTGGGGAGGGACCCATTCATGCAGAAGAGACCATGTGTGTGTGTGTGTGTGTGTGTGTGTGTGTGTGTGTGTGTGTGTGTAGTCACTGATAGCTCTGCATTAACCCAGGTCCAACCAAGGCCATCAGGGTAGAGCCATGCCTCCTCTGCCACCCAAGGGCCACTGCTCAGAGTAGACCCCATAGGACCTTCCGTGTGTTTTCACAATGGGGCATAAAGACCACGCCCAGCAGAGCAATAGGAGCAGTTTATAGTTGTTCCAGGGCACAACCTCTTCAAGTAACTGTTTCCTGTCCCACTGATGATCCCAGATGAAGCACTTCCTGCAAAGGCCACTCCAGAGGATACAATCAGGAGGCCTCATTCTCCTCCAAGCCTGTTGCTAGCTCCCTGCCCACCACTGGGGACATCAGGTCGGAGTGGGCCCTAAGAGGATATGTGAGACCTTGACTGTCACCCAGAGGCCCATGACTGGAGAGCCTTTCTCCAATCCTCGGGCCCCCTATGGCATCTCGGTCTTCAGCTGCTCTCAAAGGAGGGACACAGAGGAAGGGAGAGGGAAGAACCACCCCCTCGCCTCCTGCCAGCCCCGGTCCCAGCCCCAGGGTTCTCTGACAGCTTGCAGAGTGGCCTGCCCTGGTTTGCCTGCTGGCCTTTCTAGGATGCAAGATTGTCACGGCTACATCTAAACCACTTCAGTAGACAGTGACAGCCGGTTGGCTCTCTCGCTCTGTCCCACAGCGGTTCCTTCCTCGTTCTGCAGACTCAGCCTTCTCTCCCGGCTCCCACTCCCCCCTTCCCTCCTGTCCGGCCACCTCCAACTAAAGCAGCCAGTCCCACACCAGCTGTGGCTGCTCAGCCGGAAGCCCCCACCTCAGAGAGGCCTGTAGGGGCCTCTGAACCATGCCAGGCCACATCAGCTTTTCCTGGAAGGCAGAAAAAAAGATCCCAAAGAGAAACTGGAGGTGTAGCGGGGGAGGCAGGGGTGGGAGTAGGGGGCAGAGCCAACAGCGAGAGAAAACTGGGGAGAAACAGAAACAGGGGGATGGAAATGTCTCAGAGAGAGATTAACGGAAAGTCACAGCCAGAGTGAGGACATGGGGTGTTTGTCTGGGGAGGGGGTGACCCCGGGAGAAAGGAATCTGGGAGGACTCAGGCCTGGGAAGAGATGGGAAAGGGCTGGAGTCTGCAACAGAAAAGTTGTGCCGACACAGTGTCACAGTGGCCCGTGGAAGGGCAGAGCTGGTCTCTGACCCACACCAAACGCCCTCCAAACATCTTGCAGGAACCCTTGGGAGGAAGCTAGCTCACTCCCACTGGAATTTGTCTCACCCATGAGTCTCCAGGGAGAAAAGATGAGGTATGGAGAGCCCTGGGTTGTCCGTGACACACACGGCTGTGTTTAAACGGGGCTCTTTCTGTTGGCATGCGTGTGAAAGGGGAGCCCGTGCTTGCTCCTATATGCACGTGTGTGAGTATGTGCACCAGAGCCAGCAGGAGCCCATGGCGTGCACACTCGAGACTACAGAGGGGAAAGCAGAGTCCACCTAGTTTTCTCTACTGCATCTGCCTCTACCTGGAGACTCCCACTGACTCAAGCCTGACTGTACACGGGACAGACTTACCCTTTCCTCCTCACCCTCCACACACTCTCCCCACCACTCAAGTGTGAGTTTCTTGTTTTGGGGTCTCTGACCTTGGAAACCACGGGCCTGGGGTTGCCCAGCTCCGGCTCCTGCTCCTGCTCCACCAGCATTCTCAGTTAATGTGTGCTTCTGTGACAAGGTTTCCTCACTTCTTGCCTTTCGAGATTTGTTCAAATGCAAGCTCCCAGAAGGGCCCTTTCAGAGCACCTTGTACACACAGCTTTTTGTCACTGTGCCTCATCTGTCCTTCCCCACTAATCTCTTCTAAATATTTCTTGTCTATCTCTCCAACCTAAGTGTGAGCCCCACATGGGTGGAGACGTGATTCTGTTCACTGCTGTCCCCCAGGGCCTGACAAGGGCCGGCCATTCAGTAGATGCTCAGTAAATTGCCACTGAGCGACAGAACGAAGAATCACCCTGGCCTCTAGTGGAAAACCTTCCCCCAGACCTCTTCCATCATGGAGCTCCTCAGCCCAGCTCTTCTGAACCACTGTCCTCCTGGTCAATGCCGGCTCAAGTCTAACCTTCTCTTCTGTCCTCAGGGAAGTTCTGAGCAGTTCAGCTCACAGGGACACATTTCACACGAATCATTTTTTTTTCCTTCCCTACTGTACTGGCTAGCTTTTTTTTTTTTTTTTTTTTTTGGTTTTTCGAGACAGGGTTTCTCTGTGTAGCTTTGCGCCTTTCCTGGGACTCACTTGGTAGCCCAGGCTGGCCTCGAACTCACAGAGATCCGCCTGGCTCTGCCTCCCGAGTGCTGGGATTAAAGGCATGCGCCACCACTGCCCAGCTGTACTGGCTAGCTTTATGTCAACCCAACACAACTAGAGGGAACCTTAATTGAGAGAATGCCTCCACCAGCTCAGCCTTTGGGTAATCATATGGGGGTATTTTCTTGGTTGATGACTGATGTAGGAGAGCCCAGCTCACTGTGGGTGGTGCCTTTCCTGGGCTTGTGGTCCTGGATTCTACAAGAAAGCAGCCTGAGCAAGCCACAAGGAGCAAGCTTTCAAGCAGCACTCCTCCATGGCCTCTGCCTCAGCTCCTGCCTCCGTTTTCCCGCCCTGTTTAAGTTCCTGCTCTGACTTCCCTCAGCAATGAAGTGTGGCCTGAGAGTTGTAAGCTGAAATAAAGCCTTTCCTCCAAGTTGTTTATGGTCATGGTGTTGTCTCACTGTAACAGAAATCTTAACTAAGATACCCACACTGGAGCCAGGCAGTGGTGGCACACGCCTTTAATCCCAGCACTCGGGAGGCAGAAGCAGGTGGATCTCTGTGAGTTTGAGGCCAGCCTGGTCTACAGAGTGAGAACCAGAACAAGCACCAAAACTACAGAGAAACCCTGTCTCGGAAAACAAACAAACAAACAAACAAACAAACAAAAAGATACCCACACTGGTCCTAAAGATTTCAAGTATATAGGCCCAATGATCTGCAAGGTGGCTCAGCGGATAAAGATACCTGCCCTTAAACTTGACAACCTGAATCTGAGCTTCAGGACCTACATGATGGAAGGAGAGAACTGACTCCTGCAAGTTATCTTCTGACCTTTACACAGGCCTGTTAGGGGTATGCATAACCAGCCAGGATCTATGTGGGTGAGAGCAACAGTTTAGCTTTGTGGGCAAAGCCAAGCCTGGAATGGGAGCGCAGGAACACACCATCTGCTGGGTTGGGAGAAATAATGGACTTGGTAGATAGGGGCTTGGGGACAGTGCCGAGAGAGGGAGGAGAGGAGAGAGGGGAGTGGGGGTCGGAATAAGAGTCAGGAGAGGTGGAAACATCGAGACCTGTGATCTGGAAGGACTGGGGCCAGCTGTGAAAAAGGCCAGCCTGTCACTGACAGCAGAGGAAGGTGACAGAGCTGACACATGCCCGTCACTGACGGGTCAGGCTGTAGTCTGTTTCCATGGAACACTGCTCTCCACATCAGCAACCAGACGCTCCTGAAATCAGAGCTTGGCTCCTCTCAACCCAGGGAGCTGTGAGGAGGTCCAGGTGACATATGTCTTTTCTACGGAGGAGAGGAGAGTAGGGGTACCAGGCTGGAGACAGAAAGAGGAGGGAGACCTGGTTGAGCTGCTGGGCGAAGCGGGGGAGGACAGGGCAGCAAAGCTGTGACGACTTCAGCCCAAGGGAAGTGGACATGAAGAAGGAAAGATGGTATCTAATCTGCCTGGGGAGGTGGCACTGGCTGCAGAAACTTCAAGGTGGCAGCCAAGGCAGGACAGCATGACACACAGCCACTGAGTATGTAGAAGCTCAGAGAAGGAAGAAGCAAGTGGACATTGTTGTTGCAGAATATTAGTTGAAGACGTGTTACATTTGTTTATGCTGTGGAACTTTTGTTTAATGATGCAAAGATGTGTTGCATTCTTTAATGTTTAACTCTGTGAAGCTGTGTTATTTTGCTTGTCTAAAACAGAAGACTGGTCTAATAAAGAGCTGAATGGCCAATAGCTAGGCAGGAGAAAGGATGGCGGGGCTGGCAGGCAGAGAGTATAAAAAGGAGGAGTAATCTGGGAAGAGAGGTCCAGGAATGAACAAAGGAGAAGGGGAGGAGGAGGCAACAGGGTGAGACTCACATACTCTGAATAAATATATGTTACACACCCTGCAAGCTGCCTAGGAGTTTTTATTCTTCCTTCTTGACAAACACACCTTCACAACCACCTAGAAGACCAAGTTCCAACTTAGCACTTGCGAAAGAGAACAATTGAATGAAGGAGGAAGACAGTGTGAAGACACAGGGGCGGGGGGGGGGGGATGGTAAATAGAGAGGAAGGTAGCTGGAGAGGGATGGATGCATCCACAAGTGAAGAAACTCCTACAATGGCCATCAACCTGCAGACCCTAGGGAGAGGCAGGGAGCAGATTCCACCCTCACAGCCCATAGGATGGACCAGCGCTGAGGACTTCTTGACTGTATGCCCTCACATTCAGGCCTATGATACCGTACACTGTGTTATTTAAGTCACCTAGTTTTGGGTCTGTCCTTTTAGAAAACACTCTATGAAAAGTAAAGTTTCATTCCACTTATATAATCTTTCACCCCTCCCTAACCCTTCTCATTTTGCTAGTTAAGATGTTTTTGGGGCAGGGGGCTGAAGAGATGGTTCCATAGTTAAAAGCACTGGTTATTCTTTCAGATGACCCAGCATCAATTCCCAGCACCCACATGGCAGCTCACACCTTTCTATAACTCCAGTTCAAGGAGGATCAGACACCCTATTCTGACCTCTGAGTATACCAGGTGTGTCTGTGGTACACAGACATATGTGTAGGCAAAACACCCATATACATAAAACAAAATAAATTTTTTTTTAATTTAAAAATATTCTTGGGGCAGGTGAGATGACTCAGTTGATAAAGGTGCTTGCTGCGAAGCCTGATGACCTGAGTTCAAGCACCATAACCCCCATAGAGGGAGAGAACCGACTCCAGCAAAGCATCCTATGACCTCTACCCTGCAGTCATGGCAAGTCCACAACCACACATATGCCTCCACATACGCACAAATAAAAAAATAATTCTTGCCGGGCGGTGGTGGCGCACGCCTTTAATCCCAGCACTCGGGAGGCAGAGGCAGGCGGATCTCTGTGAGTTCGAGGCCAGCCTGGGCTACCAAGTGAGTTCCAGGAAAGGCGCAAAAGCTACACAGAGAAACGCTGTCTCGAAAAATAAACAAACAAACAAACAAAAAAATTCTTGATTGTCCTGTTGGTCACATTTGAGCATTAAGCAATACAGGTGTGTGGCAGCGGGACTTCCCAATTCACAGAGCTGGGTGCACTCTAAGGCTTCCTGCTGTAAGAAACTTTTGCTTCTCTCTTCCCTTGTATTCTTCTATAATTAAGTCACTCACGGTCTCATCTGTACATTGTAAAGGATGGTAATATTTATACTATTCTAAAGTCACAAGTACAATGGTTTCATTTTGTTCATAGATTCTAATAAGTTTTTTTTAACCATCAATAGCCTAATATTACATTCTCATGTCCATGTGAGCACAGTCCATTACCACGGCTGAGCTAAGGACCATCCAAGGATTACATTTCCTCCCCTCCTGATCCAGCGTTGGGATGCCATCAAGGTCAGATGGATTCAGTTCCATCAATTGCTTGGAGGTATGGGAGTCTCACTTGCCTTATATTTGGGCTACGGCTTCTTAGGAAGAGCTTCTGAGCTACCTGAAGTTCTAATTGCTTTTGTTATTCTTATTGTCAAGAGAATAATGAGCAGGCCTTCACTAAATGCTAAAAATAACCCTGGCTTTGTGTGCAGTTCCTTGTGCTGACTCCATCTGGTACAAAAACCACCTAGTCACTCGCTGTATTGACATTGTGAATGCTTGTTTTCACTTCTCAGGCAACTGAAGGTGCTTTGAAACCCCAAAAGGTATTTTTTAAAAAATCCTTCTGGGTTATAGAACCACAAGTGCGCTCTCTCTCTCTCTCTCTCTCTCTCTCTCTGTTTCTCTCTCTCTCTCTCTCTGTTTCTCTCCCTTTCTCTCTCTGACAGGCTTATGTAGCTTCAGACTGGATATTTATCTGAGGATGACCTTGAAATGCTGATCTTTCTGCCTCCACCTCCCTAGGACTAAGATTATAAGCTACCATGCCTGCTTGCCCACCCTCTCTTTAGAGTGTGCGACCCACTAGGCTGGCCCAGCGGCAATTCCTTTAACAGCCTTAGGAATCCTTCCAGGTTTGTTTTTTGTTTGGTTGGTTTGGTTTTGATTTTGACAGAAGAGAATTAGAAAACAATGTATTAATTGCCTCCATATTTTTAACTTCTCTGTGTATGTGTGTGTGCATATTCATGTGTGTGCAGGTGCACACGTGTGGAGGGAGGTGCACATATGTGGGCATGCATGAGAAAGCCGGAGGACAATCTCAGCGGCAGTTCCTCATGTGTGATCTACTTTGTTTTTATTTTCGAGACACAGTCTTCACTGGCCCGGAGCTTGGTTGGTTAGCCGTCGAACATCAGGGATCCACCCAGCTCTGCCTCCCCAGCACTGGGGGTGTAAGTACAGGCCACCGCACCTAGTTTTTTGTTTAGTTTTTTGGGGTTTTTTGTTTTTGTTTTTGTTTTTAGTGTGGGTTCAGTAGATCTAACTCAAGTCCTCATGACCTGAGTTTACGTTACAACTACAGACTGGGCTATGTCCCCAGCCCTTCTGTCCTTTTTCACTCAAGGTGGGAATTACCAGAAATCTTATCTATTGTTCTTTTCACATTTAATTTGTGCCAGGTTCTTTGTACATACAACTGAGAACCACTTTATTGCCCATTCCAGAGAAAAGAACAATGAGGTTCAGGTTTAGAATTCCTTAACTTCCTCTCAGTAAGGGACAACATACCTTCTTTCAAAAGTCCTCATGGCTCCCATACCTGGCATTGTCAATGAGGCCACAAGCCTGTGGTTAAACAAGAACAGGTGAGGAAAAGATCCAAAGAATGTGTATGTGTGAGTGTGTGTTTGTGTGTGTGTGTGTGTGTGTAGGGAGTGAAACAGACCAAGCCTTCAGAAGCTCCTATTGGAACTCCCAAACTTCTGTTGCTATGTTTCAAAAGTAAAGAAACATTAGTGGGCAGGGGGGAACTCATTACTGTTATTCCGCTAAATGGACATAACAATAAAACTACTAATGACTTATTGCTATACCCATAAAGCAGGGCGTCTCTCAGCCCTCATCAGAGACACTTCTATTTTTGGTAGATGGTAATTAACACAGACATCTACAACTGGTCAATGTGCAGAGAATAAAAGACACCAAGGTCTTCATCACATCCCTCCCTGTCCTTGAAGCCCAGGGATCTATGTGGAAGAGAAAGTGGAAAGATTGCAGGAGCCAGAGATGGTGCATAACTTCAAAACTGCGTTTTCTAGACACAACAAGACAGATAGGGACTCACAGAGACTGTGATAGCATACATAAGACCTGAAAAACTCAAGCCAGACAAACTCCCCACAGATCTCACCCTAGCTGAGGAGCTACCAGCACTTGACCGCCCCTGGAAGGGGGAAAGTCACTTTTCTTTGGTAGTGTAACACCTGAGGTGGTATTTGAATGAGAAAGCCCCCAACCAAGGAGTATGGTAGCTCCCAATTAGTGGAACTATTCTAAAAGGATTAGGAGGTGTGGCCTTGTTGGAGGAGGTGCCACTGGCGGTAGGCTCTGAGGTTTCCAAAGTCCATGCCAGGCCCAGTCTCATTCTTTCTCTGTCTCTGCCTACAACTTGTGGAATCACATGTGAGCTCCCAGCTACTGCTCCAGCACCATGCTTGACTGACTGTCTCCATGCTCCCTGCCATGATGATCATGTAAACAAGCCTCCAACTAAATGCTTACTGTTATACATTGCCTTGGTCATGGTGTCTCGTCACAGCAATAGAACAGTGACTAAGGCACCTGGTATATCAATCACACTCGGTACATGCCTCACATCTAAGGAGGAGTTCGGGGGTGGGTGGAGTGAAAATGAACAAATCACATTGTATGAAATTCTCAAAGAATGAATAAAAACATTCTCTTTTTGAATGAAAGAAATAGGGGACCAGAATCCAAAGTCGTGTCTCTCTTTTCAAGCTCTTGTCCTTCCACATTGAAGAGGGGCCATACAGACTAGAAAGGACTGGTCTCTCCTGGAAAGAGCAGGATCAAGGACACAAAAAACTTGATCCAAATCTTGAGCTCTTCAGAGGGTCAGTGGGAGCTGGAAGGCAGGAAGACCAGATAGTCTAGTGGCTTTTCTCTCATGTGTCTGGGAGCAGACACAGGTGTGTGGGTGTGCGATAAGAGCTAGAACTTAGGACTCCGACGTCCAGTGTAGATAATGGATAGAAAGTGGGAACAGTGGTGGTAGTGGGAGTGGGGGGGGGCTGTCAAAAGAGAAGTGTGGGCGACAGAAAGGGAGAGGCAGTGTGTGGAGGGACAGACGTGAGACATGGTAAAATGTCAGGAGGGCCAGGGTGAGCAAAGAGGACGCTCTCCAGACCAAGAGAAAGAACATGATAATGTCCACTAAAGGGTGACAAGGGGACGCAGCTTACATGGCCTCTTACTTGAGTGCACTGACTGCTTCATGTCATCCATTTCACCTGAGGGCTGCTCCTAAGACGTCAGAGGTTCTTGGGGGGAGACAGGGACCGAGTGCGGGCTGCCTTCATAGAACTTGATTGTCGCTCCCCAAGAAGAGCTGCTCCAGCAAGAGATCCCCCCAACCCCTCTCCTTCTTTCCTTTTGAAACACAAGGGAACTTTCAGGGCTGTGGTAGGAGCTCCTGGGAGAGAGGGGAGAGTCTGTTTCGACCACCACCACACTGCTGCTCAGCCAAAGCCGACTCTGCCCGATGTCACGCACATTTTTGGGGGATCTTTTCCACACCTGTTCCTGTTCTTCGATTTCATGGGAAGAATTTTCTTTTCTTGTTTTCTTCATGTCTGGGTTCCATGGGAGACCAACAGTTGTGAGTGCCCGTCAAAATGACTGTGTAAGGTTCTAAGGACAGCTGAGGAGGATCTGAACTCCGAAATGAGCAGGATTCAGGGCAGCGCGTACACAGCAGGTGGGGATGTAAAGTGGTCTAGCTGCCTCAGAAAATAATGTGGGAGGTTTTTATAAAGCAAAGCATACACCGGCCATGCAACCCACTAAGTCTACCCTTAGGATTCAAGAAAAATAAAAACGCGAGTTCGCACACACAGACACCTGTATGCACATGCTTACATGACATAGTCTTAGTCACACACACTAGAAACCACAAATGTCCATCAGCTAGGAAATGGATAAAAGATAACAACGGTGAAAAGGTGAAGCTGCCAGCTTGCACAGGGGCCTGAGGGCACCTCAGAAGTGTGGTGCACGGGGCAGGGTCACCAGTGTTTCAAATGACAGGCCAAAACAAAGCCTTGTGTGTGGGGGCACATGTCTGTAACCCAGCATTTGGGAGCTGCATAGTAAAACCTGTCTCAACAACAGCGCCACCAGCAAGATGCCTCAGCGGGTAAAGGCAATGGGTAAATGGTAAGCCTGATGACCTGAGTTTGACCCCTGGAGCCCTCAAGGTGAAAAGAGAGACAGCTCCCAAAAGCTCTCACTTAACTCACATGTGTGCACATGCGCACAAATTTTTAAAATGTAATTTTAAAAAATCTTAAAGAACTCTCTTCAAAGAAAGAAAATCCAGAACAATCCATGCCATGCTCTTTCTATATTTTTGAATTTGATCTTAAAAATGTGAAAATAGCCAAGCAGTGGTGGCGCACGCCTTTAATCCCAGCACTCGGGAGGCAGAGGCAGGCGGATCTTTGTGAGTTCGAGGCCAGCCTGGTCTACAGAGCGAGATTCAGGAAAGGCACAAAGCTACACAGAGAAACCCTGTCTCGAAAAACAAAACAAAACAAAACAAAAAAAGTGAAAATAGATGTTGATTTGGAATTATATGTTTTATATTATTTGCTACATAATATGTAATTATTTGTCATACATAGCAAAATATAATATGTAATATATACTATTACATATTAATAACATAATATACATACTGTTACTTAAACAGAGCAAGAGGACCAGATAGTGATTGTCATTTGTAATTAAAATAGCTAGTTGAATAATATATTTGAGAAAACACCATTTTTTAAAAAAGACTTATTTTTTATTTTTGTGTATGAATGTTTTGCCTGCATATATGTATGTGTACCACATGCATGCCTGGTGCCTTCAGAGACCAGAAGAGGGCACTGGAGCCCCTGGAACTGAAATTATAGATACTTACGAGCCATCATGTAAGTGCTGGGAACCAAAGCCAGGTCCTCTGCATGAACAGCCAGTGCTCTTAAGCTCTTGTGCCATCTCTCCAGCCCAGAAAAATAATGTATTTTGATATGGTTTCTGTCCTCTCTTTACAACTCCTCCTGGATGTTTAAATCTTACAGACTAATTCTGTAGACTAGGCTGGCCTCAAACTCACAGGGCTCTGTCTGCCTCTGCCTCCAGAGTGCTGGGATTAAAGATGTGCACTACCACTGCCTGGCTCAGAGTAATTCCTTTTTTTTTTTTTTTCAGACTAGTTCTTACAAAATTAAAATACATAAATGGGAAATTTCTAAAAAGGAAAATGTAAACGCAATGGGACAGATTGAACAAACCCTTACATTTAATAAACAAAACACATATTTGATGAACTTCAAAAACCACATTTTTTTTCAAGAGACTTCCAGTCTTCCAGAGCTTCTTTGGTTGCCATGGCACCCAGGACATCAATCTTCTATGTAATAGTAAACACAAATAGAGGTAAATGTAAAATTCATTATCATGTGCAGCTCTGCTCTTCACAAGCCCTCAGGGCTCTGATTCCTAGTGTCATGTGTGATGACATCAAATTAATATCCTCTTGACAAAAGCACCTGAGCATGGAATCCTGGGATTTTGCCTACCAGGCTCTTAGACCTGTGGCCATCCGTTTTGGCCTCTCCATAGATGATGACCATTTTCTTTGTTGCTAAAGGCCTGTTTTAGAGCAGGCTCATTAGTAGACCAGCTGCTTGTCAATTGGGATTTTTTTGTTTGTTTGGTTTTTTAATTAATTAATTAATTATTTAATGCCGAATGCCATTTATTGAAGGAGGGAGGAGGTCTTAAATACAGGCTTACAGCACAATGGGAGAACCCTGGAGGGCAGAAGTTCGCTACCGATGTTTTACAATCTTGCGTCTAAGCTGTTAACGCCCAATATGCAGGATACACAGACAAGGAACTTCCCTTAAGCATTCAGAAGGGTGGAACCGGGGAGGGAATTAGCATAGGGAGGATTTTTTTCACATCCATAAATTCATCATTCAAGCTATCCATCTATCTATGTCTAAACTGTCCATCATCCCAAGGTGCCTCAAAGGACACTTGGTATCATCTAAGGTAAACCTCTTGATTCAGGAAGATGGATGAAAAACATGGAGTCATCTGAATGTCTGAAACTGAAGTTGGATATAAATAAGCTGCAGGTTTCCTTATGACAAAAATATATATTATATATATATATATATATATATATATATATATATATATATATATATATATATATATATATATTGAGCCGGGCGGTGGTGGCGCACGCCTTTAATCCCAGCACTCAGGAGGCAGAGCCAGCTGGATCTCTGTGAGTTCGAGGCCAGCCTGGTCTACAGAGCGAGATCCAGGACAGGCACCAAAACTACAGAGAGAAACCCTGTCTGGAAAAAAATAGTATTGGAGAGAATGTGGGGAAAGAAGAACCCTTATTCACTGTTGATGGGAGTGCATATTAATATAATCATTGTGGAAATCAATATAGAGGCTCCTCAAAAAATTAAAGATAGAACTACCGCATGACTCAGGTACACCACTTCTGGGATGCCAAAGAACTACATAGCCCACCACAGAGATGCTTGCACATCCATGTTTATTGTTCCTGTGTTCATGGCAACAAAGAAGTGGAACCCCCTATGTGCCCCAACAGATGAATGGACAATGAAAATGTAGTGAATGCACACAATTGAATTTCATTCTGCTGCAAAGAAAAGTGAAATAATGAAATTTGAAGAAAAACGAATGGATATGGAAAATGTAACTTTAAATGAGGTATCTTAGTTACTTTTTTATTGCTATGGTAAAACACCATGACCAAGGTAACTTAGAAAAGAAAGTATTTAATTGGACTGATGGTTCCAGAGGGTTAGGGTCCATGATGGTGGAGCGCAGTCATGGAGGAGGTAGAAACAGCTGAGAGCTCACATCTCAAACCAGGATGCAGAGGAAGCTGACTCAGAATGGTGTGAGTCCTTTGAAACCTCGAAGCCTGCTCCCAGCGACAAACTTCCTCCAAAAGGCCACACCCCCTAGTCCTCCCCAAACAGCTACCAACTGGAGACCAAGTATTCAAACACCCAGACCTGTGGGGCACATCTCATTCTGACCACCACATGAGGTGACCCAAACTCAGAAAGACAAACCTGAATGTTCTCCCTCACATGTGGATCTGCCTATAATGTGTATATTTAAAGAGATGTGAGTGTAGGTAAAGCCTAAGGAAAAAATCTAGGAACTCGACCAAGAGAGGGTAATATTCTGTAGTGAGGAAAGATGTGAGGAGCGCAAAAGAACACCTGGGATGTGAAACGGGAAGAACCCAGCAGCAGCTACAAGGGACGAACAGGGGTAACGGCGTGAGGAAGATGCGGGCCCGAGGAGACTCACGGATATACATCGTTACCAGTGCCACAATGGTATCTAACATTGTGTCCTGATTTTTAAAAAAATTAAGTGACAGATTTTCTGAAGAAGTTGAAAAAGTCCTGTTTAACTTACTGTGATTTTGTTCCAAAGGAGTCTTATTTCCAAGAGTTAGTTTCTCTCTCTGTCTCTCTCTCCCAGCAGATGAGGTTTTGTCAGGTTCATCCTTGTCCTCTCAGATCACAGAACAGTCTTGAAGAAATGGCATATCACTTCCATTTGGCAATGACCTTTCCCTTCAGTCTCCCGCCGCCCATGTGTTTCCACACTAGAGAAAGACATTTCCTCTAGCCTACCCTTTGAAAAGCTGACTTACAGAAGGCCAATATTTTAGCATCTTTTCTACAAGACATCTCATCTGCATATGTTTCAGCAAAACTATCTCATTCTACTTCCATAAATAAAAAAAAAATCTCACCAAGTGCTTCTGCATGCTTTTGGGAAGCTGAAAAGTGAGCATAGACCACATTATCAAAGTGTCATCTCACAGGTAATAAAATCACACGTCTTTTCAGTAGTATATAAAAGGAGAAGCAGACAGTTAGCAGGTGAGTTTTGAATTTTTCTTGGGTCGAATTCTATAGACTGAATAGAGTTTTTCAGTTATATTTATACTCCTTGCCAAAAATACAGATAGATGAGCAAATCCTAGCTTGAATTAAGTAAGTTGCCAACCTTTTATTTTATTTTTTAAAAACAGGTTCTTATGTAGCTCAGATTGATGTCAAATTTGCTAGGTAGCAGAGGACGGCCTTGAACTCCTGAGGCTCCTGCCTCCACCTCACAAGTTCTGGGATTACAGTTCCGTGCCATAGCAGACAGGTTTTGCAGTGTCGAGGATCCTGCTGTGATAAAACACTCACCAAAAGGAACTTGGGGGAGGAAATGGTTTATTTCATTGAACACTTTGTAGCGTCATTGAAGGAAGTCAGGGCAGGAACCTAGAGGCAGGAACTGAAGCAAGGCATGGAAGAATGCTGTTTACTGCCTTCTTCTTGCTTGGCCTGCTTTCTTATACAACCCAGGCCCACCTCCCTAGGGACACCATCACCCACAGTGAGCTTAACATCAATCACATCGACTAACAATTAAGAAAATGCCCCACAGACAGGCCCATTGGCCAATCTGATGGAAGCAATTCCTCAACTGAGGTTGTTTCTTCCCAGGTAACTTCAGTTTGTATCAGATTGACAAACACTGACCAGCATAAACTTGAAACTATTTTTCAAGTGAAAACATCCAGGAGCTCAGCTATGGCAAGCATGTCTTCATTGCCATAATTCAACCCACTGCTTACTATGCTAGAGCATGCGTGTTTGCTGAAATAACCCACAAAGCCAGGGAGAGATGGACCCAGGTATTATCCAAATGTCCCCTTCATTCCCTCACAGAGTGCTTTAGTTGCAACCTGTAAATCCTTTTACTCCATTTCCTAGAGCATCAAAGGAGCAATACAGTAAGGAGAGGTGCTTGGTGTGATGTACTCAGGTACGAAGGCTGGCCTCTACTGTCAACGGTGCATTAGTGCCTTTCTGAATGACACAATCAGAAAACCCCTCATTTATTCTAGCTTGTCTGTTTGATTGATAGAGATGTGGCTATCTCAACCTAGATGACCGAGATTCACTTTCGCATTAGTGAACAGACCTCTCCCTGCCGGGCCAGGGCTGCAGCACACAGCCCAGGTTGTATGGCACCATAAGGATGGCAGACAAGCATCTCTTGGGGCAAAGCAGGAGTGTGCCTCCTCCCTAAGCTGGAGCTAGCTCTCAGGGTGACTTTTCTAGACTGATGCACAGCTATTCAGCCGTGCAAATGGAAAAAGTGGGAGGTGATGCAATCATCGTGCGGGTCCTGGCTTTGAACGTGACTGAGAGAAAGGTTCCTGGAGGCTATGGGTGATCTCAGGGTTTCACTACCATAAAACTCCCTGCTGGGGGTGGGTGAGGGTAGGGAAGGCAAGCAGATTCCTCCTAGGATGCAGCCTACCTCATGGCAGAGGGAAGCAGCTGGGCACACAGATCTGATGACTCCTACTGTCAGCTGTCCATGGGAAGGCCTGTGTTCTGCTTAGTTCCCAGGTTTACAATGGTGCTGTGTGCTCCATGTGCCAGCCTGGGAACAAGCAGGCAGAAGTCTGCATTTGAAATTGTTTCCTGGGAAAGATGGGCCACCAAACCATAGGTTAGTCACAGTAAGGCCAATGAGATATTAGAAATCTTTGGCCTGTAGCCCAAACCCCAAAGATCATCTGGCGGAAAGGGAAGTGCCTCCCATTCCTGGGGAATTACATTGGTCCTGGCACATTGATGTGACAGGGAAGGGTTAATCAGGTAAAAATGGACTTAAATGATTTCTTAACCAAAGGGGAGAGGGACTCATTAATATTAAGAAAATACGACCACAACAATACTTAAAGATGCATGCATGCTTGCAAAAGCTTTCCAAAAAGACTAAGTTACTTAAGTGGGGAAGATCAGGGCTGGGGCATGTGATGCATGTGACTAGCAACATGTATGTGTGCCCAATTTGTTTTACCCAGTCTGATTTTTGTTTTTGTTTTGTTTTGTTTTGTTTTTCCCCAAGTGGGATGTTAGTTCTGTTGAACCATGTCCTTTTTCCATGCTTCTAGAGCAGAATTAGGGCTACCAGGAAGCTAGCAGAGACGCCTGTCTTATTAGAGGGCAGATATGAATCCAGAAATAGTGCAGAGCTGGTCAGGAGTGACGAAGAGATAACAAAATACAGCTAAGCTGCCAGGGCTGGAAACAGCCTGGTCGCTGGGTCTGGGAGGAGAGAGGGTATGGGGGGAAGTGAAGATTTTCGTTGACTTAGCTTTTTCAGGACCGCCAAGGCTTAGCTCAACTTCCTGCCTGTCACCAGGATGAGCCAAGTGCTGAGACTCTCTCTCTCTCCTCTCTCTCTCTCTCTCTCTCTCTCTCTCTCTCTCTCTCTCTCTCTCTCTCACACACACACACACACACACACACACACACACACACACAGTGGCAAGAACCTGGATGAGGTAGTAGGTATGGAGAAAGCAAGGCAAGAGCCGGCAGAGACCTTGAGTCATTGGCAATTTTTTTTTTTTTTTTAATTTCTGAGCAGTTATTTTAGCTTCATGTGATGCTGTCACAGTTAGCCATATGGACTCAGTTACTGTCAACCAGTCACCAGCTGCTGGAGCAGCAAAGTTTCAGAGCTCTGCTCTAGCTGGGCCTGTAATCCTCGCTACCCAAAAGGTGAGTAGGAGGTGGAAAGGTCAAAGGCCTGCCGGGGCTGCAGAGTGAGCTCGAGGCCACCAGCCCGTGCGACTTAGTGAGATGGTTTTGTTTTAGCTCATCGGGGAGGTAGCTCGGTGTCTAGCATATATGAGGCCTTCATACTCATTCACTCCCTAGAATTAGAGAGAGAGGGGAAGAGAGAGAGTTCTAAGGGTGTGACTCTCTCAGAAGTCACGCCAGTTTGCCAACCTAGTGGACCCCTAATGACTGAGCTCATTTCTCACTGCAGCAGGATGTATTTCCAGAATCTTCGGTGGTGACAGTTGCAAACTGGCTCAAGGATGGACCAGGCACAAACTCTCTCAGCTTCCTTCTCTGTCTATTAAATTGAGAAAGTCCTCCCTCCCTCCCTTCCTCCCTCCCTCCCTCCCTCCCTTCCTCCCTCCCCATATTGAACACCTGCTATGGTGAAGTTCCAGGAAAGAATGGAGAACCTTATGGCATTCTGACCATAAGGCTCAGCCGCTGCTGCTTTCTGAAGTCATCCACATTTTCATCTCCAGAAAACGGTGACTGTGACACCATTTGTCAACTAAAAACAAATCTGTGCTTAAACAGGAAGACGTTATTAGAAAGAGAGACTGTTGCGATATGCTGGGCACTCCCATCCTAGAAATCTGAGAACATCCCAAAATCAATTTAAAAAAAGGATTTTGCTTTTTAGGGTGAAGGAGGGATGAGCAGAATAGAGCAAAGTCTTTGGAGGGAAGCTGGAGAAGCAGGAGAAAACAACAGGACCGCCCAGCTGTGGCCACCAGTTCCCTGGAGAGGCTGATAAGAAGTCGCATTCCACTGTGCTCTGTGTGCTTGCTTTGGCTTGAGGAAAGAGGGCCTGGGAGCCTGGGTGAGAGGGAGGGGTCTGCGGGCAATCAGAGCAAGGCAAAGTGGGGAGAAACAGGCGGTTGTGAGCAGCCCGTCACCTTGGGAACTGACGCTTTCCACAAGTGTCGGATGGGTAGCTGATTAGACAAAGTGACGGCTGATAGATTATGTTCCTCAGCCTCATTCTAGGAACCCTCCTTTCACACACCCACGTACAGACAGACCCACGGGGCTCCCTTCCTGCCGAGATTCTGATTGCTTTATTCTGTATTTCATAGTTTTCTAGGCCATTCAGCAGTAGTTCCCTTATGATGGGGGGAAAATGAACCTAATTATATCTGAAGCACATCCAATAGCCAGAGAAAAAATGAGGAAACCAGTTCCAATATCTTCCTTTGTTTCTTGAATAAGAAAGGGCCAAAAGAACAGAAACAAGATGTGTAGCAATACAGATCAGGACGGGGTGGGGGTGGGGAAACATAATCAATTTTCTTAAAGTGGGAGGGCATGGTGGACAGAAAACTGAAAGTGTTTCAAATTCATCCACACATATCTTTAAGCACAGTAAATTATAACTCCATTGTTATCCATGGATAAAAGGCATTCCACCTGGATTTCTAAAATCCAGTTAAATACATACGCTCCACAAGTATTTCCTTCTTCTTCTTCTTTTTTTGTTTTTTGTTTTGTTTTGTTTTTTCGTATTTCCTTATTTATTGCTACATGACAAATGCTCCCAAAGCTTGGTGTTTAGATAGAAGTGGCTTGTTTATTACTTTTCAAATTTCTATGGGTTTGGCGATCCGGGCAATTCTGCTGGCCTTGCTGAGCTGGTCGTAGTGTTGCTGTGAGCTGATCACTCAGCGGGCCAGAGAGTCTCAGATGTCCTCGGTACATGACTGGCTGTTGGTAATGGGCACCTTGTTCTCTTATAAAAAAAAAAATGATGCCTGGGAGTGTTCTCCTGACCACTGGATCAACTCAGTGAGCATCCATGTATGTAGTTTGGGGTGCAGAGACACAATCTAGCATGAGGAAAATTGTCCTCTTATCATCCCGGTGTGCCGATGTGTCGGGAAAGTGCTCAGTTCTCACAGAGGCTTAGTCAAATCAAGCATTGCTCGATCAAAAACGTATTCAGGATTGCTAAATAAACGAACACCTTAAGACACTAGGGAAGCATGTCCTCAAATCTAGAATTCCATGCCCAGCCACACCATAAATTAAAACTGAGGGTGCTTTTCAAGTGGGAATCACATGAAGCAGTGTTGGTCAGAATCTTCATGTCTATGGGGCACAACATCGTGACTGTAGTAAAAATGCAGCTTGTGGTGGCACACACCTTCAATCCCAGAACTGGGGAGGCAGAGGCAGGCAGAGCTCTGAGAGTTCAGGACCAGCCTGGTCTACATAGTGAGATCCTGTCTCAAAACAATAGCAAAAAGCAAGCAACAGACAATACACACACACACACACACACACACACACACGCACACACACACACACACACACACACCCCGGGTGGGGGGGGGTGGCTGAAGAGATGGCTCAGTGGTTATGCTCTTGTTCTCTTGCAGAGGACCTGAGTCCCACAAGTGTCTCAGAGCTCTTTGTAACTCCAGGAGACCCAACATTGTCTTCTGGCTTCTGCAGGCACCAGGCACACATGTGGTACACATACATGCATGCAGGCAAAACACTCATATGCATAAAAGTAAATAATAAGTAAGTTAAAACACACATCCCCACAAAACCTTTCAGGTTGTGCCTGGGTGTGGTGGCACACGCCTGTAACTCTAGCACTTGAGAGGCTGGTGGAGAAAGGTCATGGCCCCTTTGAGGCCAGCTGGGTCTACACAGAGTTCTAGACCCACCAGGGCTACACAGTGAAATCTTGACCACAAACAAACTTGTGTGATAACACACACAATCTCAGCATGCAGGGGATGGAGGCAAGAGGATCAGGAGTTCCAGGTCATCCTCGTCTATATAGGGAGTTTGAGACTGGGCTACATGAGACAAACACAAAACCTACAAAAAACACACACACACACACACAAAACCCTTCAAGTTGACACCTATGATGTTATGTATCTTATTAATCTCAACTAATAATAACATATTTTGATCAAACACGCTAAAGAAAAGCCTGAATTAGTCTTTTATTTTGCTCTATGGAAAGTGCCACAGGGCAGGGTCTGGAGATGCAGCTCGGTGATGGAGCACTAGCTAGAGTGCTTGAGACTCTCGTTCAATCCCTAGTACTGAGAAGGAAAACAAAAGACGGGACAGGACATAGTCGTTAGCGTCAAGAAGCAGCTTTGTAATTTGTCCACTTACTCGGCTGAGCTGAGCTGTTTCTCAGAGTTCCTCTTCTGGAATAGTTTTAGTTGGAGTGGTCACAGAGACATTTGGGAAGGCGTGGAAGAGAGAAGACAGCAGTCTGGGTGCTTCCTTGCCCGGCAACCTCCTCAGTGTAGCGGGTCTGAAAACGATCCACTTTTCCCCAGAATCCTTTTCCAGTGCCCCCGACACCCGGGCCAGGTGTGCATCTAGTTATGTGAAGTGGGCACCCGCTTCTCCAGCAAGGGGCCCGCATTACCAAAGCCAGAGAGAGTTCTCATCCGTCCTTGTGGGTTCCAGCGTGTGTTCTTTAAAGACATTTTTTGTGATGCGTAATTTTCTACTTTTGATTGTTTAATAATTACATACACTTATTTTAAGTCTTACAAATCAGAATCCTTACCTGCTTCATTAAAAGACAGAGTAGGGGCTGAAGAAATGGCTCAGTGGGTAATGTGCTTGCCTGGTAACCATGAAGACAGGAATTTATCAGATATCCAGCACCCCTGGAATTTGTGCTTCTGAGGCAATTTGGATACAGTAATAGAAATAAAGAAAATAAGCAAACAAGAAGAACAAGGTAATTATCAACTTCAAGAAGAAGAGAAGGTTGTATAAGAAAAGAAACAGGAGTGTAGGTCTACACAGGGACCAGCTGCGAATAATGTTTGCATAATTATCATAATGACAACTGTGAACATTGATTTAAGCAATAATTGCAATTTAATTATACTAGAAGGAGGAAGGGAAGTATTGAGTGTGTGTGTGTGTGTGTGTGTGTGTGTGAAAGAGAGAGAGAGAGAGAGAGAGAGAGAGAGAGAGAGAGAGAGAGAGAGAGAATTAATTCTTCATTCTCCACAGGAAGTCAATATGTCAAATTCAAAACTTAAAAAAATCCAGGAAAGCATGTCTTTTTTAATATGGTAGGAAAGAGCGGAGGTGGGAAAAGTTGAGAACAGTTGCCCTGGGGAACTGGAATCAGAGGAGAGGCACAAGGGCTGGATTTTTTCCTTAGAGAAATATTTGATTAAAAATAAATTTTAATAATAGAAAAGAATGTATTAGGCATACATTATAAAACAAAGAAAATGAAAATTGCAATCTTAGCACCGGAAAAAAAAGAACAGATTTATGGTAAAATCACACACAACAGCAGGGATGACACATGAGCAGACACTGTGGCCCTCTGGGAGGTCACACACCTAGGTATTCACACACTACAGCTTTGAAATGCAGAAATGTGAGAGGAAAACACGTCTGGGTGTTCTGGGAAGAGCTAGGAAGACAGCTGCAGGGCCACTCCTCAGATGCTGGATACCTTTTCTTTTGAAAGCTTTTCTTACAACATTTATTTATTTTATTTGTACTAATGTTCTCGAATGCACTCAAGGGCTGTGTGTGTGTGTGTGTGTGTGTGTGTGTGTGTGTGTGTGTGTTCATATGCCTGTGCTTGCACTTGCTTGTGCACACCACGTGCATACAACACAGAGACCAGAAGAGGGTGTTGGGTCTCCTGGAACTGGAGTTACAGACTGTTGTGAGTTGTGCCTGCTGGGATCTGAACCTTGGTCCTCTGCTGGAGCAAGCGCTCTTAACCTGAGCTGCTTCTACAGCACCCCCTCCTTTTTTAATTTCTTTGAGACAGGGTCTCTCATTGACTTGAGCTGGATGACTAGGCTAGAGTGCACCCCTCTCGCTCAGCACTGGGATTACAAGCACGCATCACCACACTCCACTTTTTTACATGGGTTATGTGCATCAAACTCAGGTCTTTGTACAGCAAGCACTTCACCAACTGAGGTGTCTCCTCGGCTTCAGTATTAAAAACAACAACAACAAAACCCTTTTTATTTTGCCTGTTACCTTTGAACTTGTTCTGTAGCTCAAGTGGCTTTGAATTTGTGATCCTCCTGCCTCACACTCCTGAGTAGCTAGGATATAGGGTTTGTACCACCCCGCTAGCCAAATAGATCTCCCAGAAGTCCACAAATCAGACAGAAAATAAGCAAATATACAAGTGATTCAGTGATAATTAAGTAACTTGATCTTAAAGGTCATCTAAAATATTTTACCCAATAGTAAGAGAGTATATATTCTCTTTAAACACACATGAAATTAAAACAAACAAATCAACTGGTTCACAAAAGCAATCACTTAAACTCAAAACACAGAAAATACCACATGGTACCTTCACAAACCCACAAACCATACATTATAAAATTAAAATTTCTTTTAAAAAAATAGCCAGCTGGGGGCATGGGGGTGCACGCCTTTAATCCCAGCACTCAGGGGACAGAGGCAGGTGGATCTCTGTGAGTTTGAAGCCAGTCTGGTTTCCAGAGAGAGTTCCAAGATGGCCAAGGCTATACAGAAAGACCATTTCTCTCTCTCTCTCTCTCTCTCTCTCATTCTCTCTCTCTCTCTCTAAAAAAAAAAAAAAAAAAAAAGCAAGAGCAAGCTGGCTCAAGGAGTAAAAGCACGTTTGCTGCCAAACCTGATGATATGAGTTCAATTCCAGGGACCCACATAACAGGAGGAGAGACGTGGCTCCCCAACACACACACACATTAACTAATCAATGTACTTTAAAAAAAGATCAGCCAGGGGCTGGAGAAATGGCTCAGAGGTTAAGAGCACTGGCTGCTCTTCCAGAGGTCATGAGTTCAATTCCCAGCAACCACATGGTGGCTCACAACCATCTGTAATGAGATCTGGTGCCCTCTTCTGACCTGCAGGTGTATATGCAGACAGAACACTGTATACATAATAAATAAATAAATCAAAAAAAAAAAAAAAAAAAAGATCAGCCAATAGCAACAGTTCACAAAATCATCCACCTGAAAGATTAAAAATATACTTGTAGAAGTCCTTGGCTTAGGGACTGGAGAGGTGGTTAAGAGTACTTATTGCTCTTACAGATGACCGGGTTCAGTTTCCAGGACCCACTTGGTGGCTAACAACCATCTTTAACTACAGTTCCAGGGGATCCAAACTGGATTCTGGTTTCTAAGAGCATAATGTGCATATATATGTATGTGTATACATATATTATACATATATATGCAGGCTACACAGCTACACATATGAAATACATTTTTAAAAAGAGTATATACTGTTCTTGCAGAGGAGCTGAGTTCAGTTCCAAGCATACAAGTCAGGCAGCTCACAGCCCCCTGTAACTTCAGCTTCAGGGGATCCCACAGCTCTGACTTTCAAGGGCCCCCAAACACACGCACATATCCACACACAATTACATAATTAAACATAAAATACAACCTAAAGATAATCTTGACTTCAAGAGGAAATTCAAACTAAACTTACCAACTTTTTGTAGTAAAACATGCATGAGATGATTTTCCAGATATTGTACTTTATTTTGAATCAGAGTCCAAATCCCTAATAGTGTCAAATTATTTCAAATGCTCACTGGAGTTTTTAGCAGCGAGCAGTACACATCATGTAGTTTTAACCACCCTGAGAGACACGTTCCATTCGTCTCCACTATCTGTCTTCAGAACTCCATCAGTCACCACATACTAACATCTTTGAAACTTAAACTCTTTGAAACATAAAACATTACATAGTAAAACCTTAGTCTCCAAAGCTCCAGGAAAGGCACAAAGCTACACAGAGAAACCCTGTCTCGAAAAAAAAAAAAAAAACCTGAACAAAAGTGTTGAAATAATATGCAGAAAGTTAAAAGTACTTGCTGCTCTTCCAAAGGACTGGAGTTTGGTTCCCAGCACTCATGTCCGGCAGTTCACAACTGTCTGCAACTCCAGATCCAGGGAATCCAATACCTCTGTTTTCTTTGGGTACCTACTCTCGTGTGCACATTCCCACCTGCAGATACATGCACCTACATGTTATTAAAAATACTAAAACAGAACCTTTTAAAAAATAAATAGATGATAGAAAGGTCTCACCAGTAGCCTTCGACAAATCTGCTCCTAAGCAATAGAAGTTTTTATAATAATTAAATTCTCAAGGAGCTAAAAAAAAAGACACAGAGAGAGAGAATAATAAAGAAAATAGAAAGAAAAATACTGACAAAGATAAAAGCCAGACATTGATAAACTAGGTAAGGGACAGAATTGGTTGGCAAACACAGAAGTTGGGTCTTTCAAACAGTCCACAACAGGAGAATCTTTTTTTATTAAAAAAAAAAAAAAAAAAAAAAAAAAAAAAAAAAAAAGGCAAGAGAGAGGAAATACAAACTAACAACATTAGGAGAGGTAGCCAGCACATGTGCCCATGAATAAATCAAGTAGGAATTGGTCCAGGAACGGTGCCTCATCCCTGTCAGCCCCCTCTTGCTCTCGGGACGCCGACACAGAAGGGTCGCCATGCTGTCAAGGCCAGACTGGTCTACATTATGAGATCCTGTCTCAAAAACTAAGTGAGAGTTGTCGCAAATCAACATTTAAGTTGAGTATACTGGCTCCTACCTATAATCCCAGCACTTGATGGCTGAGGCAGGAGGACTTCCATTGGTTTGAGATCAGTATGCGCCACATAATGAATTCAAGACCAGCCTGGGCTGCGGAGTGAGACTGTCTCTAAAAAGAAATACTAGTGAGATTCTGCCTCAAAAAATGAAAAACAAAACCAAAGCTGAGCATGGTGACATGCCTTAAACCCCAGCACTAGGGAGCAGAGTTCAAGGCTAGCTTGGTCTACATAGGGAGACACTGTCTCAAAGTAAAATAATAATGATAAAAAAAATCAGTATGATAGAATTAAAATATCTTAGAAAATCAAGGAAAGAATAACTTTTTTAGAACTAATAGTGAGTTCAGCAAAGTTGTAGGACATAGGAACAGCATGCAAATTTTTTGTACTTTGATATACTAATAATAAACATGCGGAGTCTGAAATTTCAAACAATACATTTTTTATTATATACATATATACACACATATATACATATACACTGAGACTTTATACAGTCTGTAATTATGAAAATTTCAAAATCAAAGTTGACCTCGATAAATGGAAAGACAGTATCATGTTTGTGGGTTTCGAGGTTCGTGCTAGTAAAGATGTCTGCGGGTGGACACAGCTCTATGCAAATCTCAGCAAGGCCTTCTGTAAACAGACTGCTTATTCTACAATATATAAAGGCAGACACTGCCTTCAGAGTAGCTAAAATAGCCTTGTGGTAGGCAAAATAAAGTGGGAGGCATCGCTGCACCTGACATTTGGGTTTACTTTCTACAGCAATCAATACAGTATGGAGGACTACCCACAGAGCTCGGTGGCGCAGACTGGAGAACCCGGAAGCTGTCCCACCCACACCTGCCCAACTGATTTCCAGCAAAGACACAAAGCAGCTCTATGGTGGAGAGTCGGCTTTTCAACAAGCAATCCTTTCCACCATACTGCAAGCCTTACACAAAAAATCAACTGGAAATAGATCAGGGATGGAGATAAAATCTATAACTTTAAATCTTTAATGGAAAAAACAGACACAGAAGGGAAAATCTTTAGGACCTGGAGCTAGACAAAGACTTCCCAGGCATAACAGCAAAAATAAGGAAACTCGGTGAATTTGATCTCATAAAAATTAAAAGGGCTTCTCCCGTGAAAGACTGGGCAAAAGGGATCAAAAGACAAGCTGCTGAATGGGAGAAGATATTTGCAAACCGCGTGTCTATCTGGTGTGTGGTTAGGGTTTGTAAAAAGCTTTCCAAGTTCAAGCTGAACACATCACAAACAATCCCATTAGAAAACGACCGCAGGCGTGAGCACGTTGTGTTTTAGGACCAGTCTTTCAAGCCAGCAAGATGGTTCACTGGGTACAGCTCTCCCGTGGCAAGCCTGACAAGCTGAGCTGGAACCCACAGAAAAGACAGAACCAATTCCTGAAAGTTGTCCTCTGATCTCCATGGGCATGCCATGGTGCATGCATGTGCGCTCACACACTCACACAGAGAAACAAACATACATCACATACACACAGGATTGTTTTTATTAATTAAAAGGACATTGTTTCATAGCCTAGGCTGTCCTTGAACTCAAGATCCTCCTGCCTAAGTCTGCTGAGTACTGGGAATTATAAGCACATACCACAGCACCAAAAAGATCTCCAACATCTTGAGCCACTAGAGAAACGAGAGTTGAAAACCACAATGAGGCACTGGTACACAAAACAGTGATACCCCAAATGCTGGTGATGATGCAGAGGAACTGGATCACACTCACTGTAACAGGTGCAACCCTCCAAAGATACACATGTCTTCACCAAGTGCAGTGACTCGTCCCTGTAAACTCAGAATTCAGGAGGATCACAAGTCTGAGGCAAGCCTGGGCTACACAGTGAGTTCCAGGCCAGCCTAGGCTACACAGTGAGATCCTGGCTCAAAAAAAAAAAAAAAAAAAAAAACCAAACAAACATAAACCAACAAGCCCCGTGGCACATGCCTGTGATCTCAGCATTTGGGAGGCAGAGGCAAGAGAATTAGAAATTCAAAGCCATCCTCAGCTTCAAAGTAGTACAGGAGGTCCTTTCTCAACAAACAGCAAGCAAACAAAGATGTATATCTTAACTCCCAAAACTCATGAAAGTGGTATTGTATGACAAAGGGTAACACTGAGGTTACAAGGAGGCTTGTTGGTTGATTTTTAAGTAGGAAAATTGCTTCAGGACTCAGTATAATCAGAGATCCTCATGAGCGGAAGAGGGATGCCGAAGAGAGCATCAGAGAACGGATGTGGCAGCAGAAGCTGGAGACACAGGGGAGCAGGAGAAACTCATGCGGATGCTGCCGTCTACTTGATGACCGAGGGCTAAAGAGTTCAGAGTGGGAGAAGATTATCTTTGTGACAAGAACGATTGGGCCACCTTGAGATTTTCATGGGGGAAATGTTGGCTCCGTTCACTATACACACCAAAGGCCTTGCAAATGGGCTGCAAACATGAATGTCAAATAATGCTTTTAGGATAAAATGAGAGACTATTCTGAAGACCTTAGGCAAAAATTCCCAATACACAGACTGAAAAAGTACTAACCATGAGAGGAAAAATTGACAGATTGGAATACATTAAAATGAAAGCCAACTCCATAAAAAGACATCATTTAAAAATTAAAAAAAAAGAGTCAGGACGCTCTCTGTGAGTTTGAGGCCAGCCTCGTTTACAGAGTAAGTTCCAGGACAGCCAGAGTTATTACACAGAGAAACCCTGTTTTGAAAAAACAATAAATAAATAAATAAATAAATAAATAAATAAATAAATAAATAAATAAAGAAAGAAAGAAAGAAAGAAAGAAAGAAAGAAAGAAAGAAAGAAACCAGAGACAAGGTAAAAGCATTTTAAAGACAAAGGATTCATAACCAGAGTATATAACTGACTCCTATAGTAAGAAAAAGATAACCAGGGGCTGGAGATGTAGCAGGGTCAGTAGAGCGTTTTGGCAGAGTACCCAAAGCCCTGTGCATAAAAGCCAGTTTTATCCTCAGCACTAAATAGGGAGTTGTGGTCCATGCCTGCAATCCTAGTACCTGGGAGGTAGAGGTAGGAAGATCAGAACTGCAAGGCTATCCTTGGCCACATAAGATGCTTGAGGCCAGCTTATAATAACATGGAACCCTGCCTAAGAAGAAAAAGAAAGGACTAGAAAGATGGCTGACCAGGTAAAGAAGACCTTGCTTGCAGCCAAGCCAGATTAGGTGAGTTTAATCTCCAGCACTCACATGGTAAAAGTAGAGAAGTACCTCCCACAAGTTGTCCTCAGACACCAATATGTGCGCCAAAGCACATGCTGGGCCTAAATAAGAGTGAAAAAATAATTAAAGGGGAAGAAAGACAGATACAACCCAATAAAAAGGGAAGAAAGACACTTTGTAATTTTTTTTTAATTTTTTGGGTTTTTTTTTTTTTTTAGACAAAATCTCGCTAAACATAGTCCTGACTGGCCTTGAAGTTACAGTGGGATTTTTGCATAACAGGATGGACAGTAAACACTCACACTTCCTTAGCCATCAGCTAATGCCAATTAAAATCACGACACAGTACTACTACCAACCCAACAGAACTCCTAAAGCTCAGAGCAGACAGAAGCCGCAGTAAGGACCCTCCAGGCTGATGCAGGTTAAACTGACATATCCAGAAAAACTCTAGGAGTTTCTACTAAAGCTGAGCACACACATCACATAGCTTCAAATTCCACTCCTACAGAAATGCATAAATTTCCCAAAAGACACGAAGAGAACGTTAATAACAGGGTTCTTTGTGATAGCCCCAAACAGGAAACAGCACAGGTGTCCATCAACAACAGGGTGAGGATGACAAGGGCAAGAATTGTCATCCTTAGGAATCCCACGGACCTGATGCTGAGCAAGGGAAGCTGGACAAAGATGTGGAATTCCTCTACATGAAGTTCCAGTCCAGGCTGAGGGCCTGCAGGGCAGAGGTTGGGGGGGGGGGGGCGGGAGAAGTAGATCAAAGAAGATGAGGCAGCAGCCCAGGGCTGGTCATTTTATTTCTGTTGATCTGGGTACAGGCTGAGCAAGTTTTTCTCTTTGTGGCAATAGTTGTTATGTTTTTTTTTCTTTTTTCTTTCTTTGTTTTCTTTTTCTTTTTTGTACATTATGCTGGTTAAGGAACAATGCACCTTATGATAGGACCTCGAGAACACACAGTGCCAAATCCACAAAATCGTAAGGGAAAATGAAGGAAATCTTAAAACACTTCTCTCAGACATGGGTAGAGCAAGCACACCACACTAAAAATTAGAGAACATGTAACCAATAACATAACAAACCTAGTGAACACAGGAAAATCGCAAATTCAAAAGGTCAGGGCAAATGTTCTTTTGTCTGTGCAGGTTTGCACGCACGTGTGTGCACGTGGAGGCTGGAGGGCCACCTGGGATGCTGTTCCTCAGTAGTTTTTCCTTTGTTTTGTTGTTGTTTGTTTTGATACAGGGTCTCTCACTGCTTTAGCGGTCTCCATGAAGACTAGGATAGCTGTCCAGTGCCCAAGGACAGGCCCCATCTCTGGCTTCTCAGCATTAGGGCTGCAAAGGCACACTGGTATGTGGTCTCTGGGAACGGAACTCAGGTATTCGTGTTTGCATGCCAAACATTTTAGTGACTTAGCCATCTTCCCAGGGCCAAGACAAACATTCTTTTCAAACTTGAATGAACATTTACAGAAATTAGCTATGTATTATTCCTTGGAATAGGTTCTAACAATCACCAAATAATGAGCAATGTGCAACCGCTATTCTGTGACAACAATGCACTGAAATTAGTATTAAAGACGTGATTTTAAGATGACAGAAAAACGATACATTTAAAAATGTAAAAGCATGTCTCTAAATTATTCATAAACCCAAGAACAAATCTTGTAGGAATGAAATATTTAAGACTAAGTGACAACGCGAACAGTAGCTATCAAAACTCAGGGGTCTGTAGCAGGAGTACTTAAGAGGACACTAATAGCTAGACGCATGAGTATTAAGATGAAGAAAACTTAAAAATTCATGAATTAAGAACCAAACTCAAAAAGTAAACATGGAGAGGAAGATGAACTGACCAGACAGTCGGTTAATCTATGTACCAGCCACAGAGAGAATTGCCACATGGGTACAGCAGGAACCAACATCCTCCAGTGTTCTTTGATGGCACTCATGAAGGTAGCCCAAGAGCTCTGAGCCCACCCAGGAGGACCTAGTTGAGCCTGTGTACCTCCTACACTCCACCTTGCTGGACTTCTTTCAGCTGACCCCGGGCTACAGGCCAATTCCCCATGGGGTCTTCACAGAGTAATGACTGCTGGGGCAAGGCACAGTTGTGCATGCCCGAGATCTCAGCATTCAGGAAGCACGAGAGGTAGAGATCTTGAGGCTAGTCTAGGCTACCTAGTGAGATCTTGTCTCAAAACAGAAAAAAAAAAAATAAGAAAAAGAAGAAAAAAAGAAAAGCCCACAAGACAAACAAAAACAGCTCTGCTGGACTTCCAGCTAGTACCTTGTTCTGGGGACTCTCGGCAAGAGTGGCGCCTGTCAGTGCTGTGTTCGGTCACCATCTGATTTATCTTACAATATCCTAGGGCCACTGTAGCTAGAGACGAAGGAGAGAGAAGCCCTAGAAATCTGGTGGGGTAGGGATGCTTTCGGGAGCTCTTGGGGAGGCTGAAAAGAACAGCATGGGCGCTCCCCGAGTGGGGTGGGGGTGCTCACTATTGTACGACAAAAGTGCATTCATACGCTACTCATGCAATGTAATAAAATGCCTTAGAAAAAGTCTAAAGGAAATGTAAAGTGCTAACTATGGCTTTCATTGGCTGGGGAAATCATAATTTATTTTCAATGCATTTCTGTAAATTTCATCAGTTTTCTCTATCCCTTCTGTCCAAACCACAGTAGCCGCTGGCTTCATGTAGCTGTTGGGCACTTGAGATGCGGTTGATGTAACTGAAGGGCTGACATTTTGATTGTATTTCATTTTAATCAACTAAAAGCCAAAAACAGCCACGTGTGGCTGGCGGCGCTGTCTTGGACAGGGCAGATCAAAAATGAGCCCAAGTAACTTGGTCACTGCATTCCCAAGGGTTTGTTTGTTTTGATTTGTTTCCTTTTTGTTGAGACGGGGTCTCACCATGTAGCTCAGGATAGCCCGGAACTTGATGTGTAGACCAGACTGAGCTCAACCTGCTGCCTCCCAAATGCTGGGATTAATCAAAGGCATGCGCCACCACATTCAGGTCTAAGGATTATTTTTCCATCTTTAACACTTGAGGTATGGGGTCTGTGGAGGGGGCTCAATGGATAAAGTGCTTGCAGCATGAAGACATGAGGACTGGAGGCCAATCTCCAAAGCCCACATAAACAGCTGGGCAAGAGTGGTAGCCACCAGAAACCCCAGCACATGTAAAGTCAGGCTAACTGGAATAGGCTGGCTAGTTAGTCTAGCTGCAAACTCTGGGCTCAGCTGAAAGATCCTGCCCCAGTAAATACAGTAGAGAGTGATGGAGGAAGACCCAGACATCAGCTTTGGTCCTCTGCATGTGCATATGTACCATACACATACAAGCATGCATACACACACACACACACACACACACACACACACACACACACACACGCTAAAAATTGTCATCTAATAAATACAATGGAAGGCATACATCTAAAGTGCAACTTGATGAGTAGCTGTCACTTAGATCAAGATCTGCTCCATGTCCGGCACCTCAGAAGTCCCCCCAGAGCCCCTCTTAGTGTCTTCCAACATTATTTTTCTTTCACCAGCCTCACCTGCTTTAAAATTTGCTGTGAGCGACACCATACATTGCTTTCTCCTCTGTGGCTGGCTACTTCATTCAGCGTGATGACATCAATGCTATGCACAGCTACAGTTAGTCTTTTTCATGTTTGAGTAGTATTCCACCATAAACTACAGGCTATTTTCTCCCCTCTACTGTCTGGGACTATTTCAAAGAAAGACACTACGGGCTTTGGGTGTATATCCAAGAGTGAAACTGATATGTTATGTTGTGAAGTTTCTTTAACTTTTGTATACTGCCAAGCACTTTCTTAAGAGGTGACAATCACATTCTCAGTGACAACACAAAGGTATAGTTAAAGCAGGAACTGCATGTTTACCTTTTTAAAGAATATTTTGTATTCATTCTTTAATAATATCTACACCAACTACCCCCTTCCATTTCCCTGAACTTCCCCCAGCATCTCCTTCTCCTCCTCCTCCTCATTTTCATCATCACATACTGAGTCCAGTTAGTGCTGTGTGCATAAGCATGGGCAACCCCCAAAGAAAAATGACTCCCCCTACCTTAGCAGCCATCAAATGCCAATAACTTCTCAACTAGGGATGGAGCCTCATAATTGCTCCCCCACCCATCCTGGAATTACCAACTGGTTTGATTTTAACCAGAGCTTGTGCATGTCACCATAGCTATTGTAACTCTATATAAGTGCAGCCCCCATTTCATGTCCAAAAGATAGCATTTTAGAACACTCCACCCCATACATTGCCTCTTACATCCTTTCTGCCCCCACTTCTGGAAAGTTCCCTGAGCCCTGGGGTTTGAAACAGATGTCTCATTCAGGGCTGCACACTCAATAGTCTTTTCCTCTATACTTTGACCAGTTATGAGTCTGTATTGACCACTGGTCACCTCAGTTTCTCTGATCAAGATTGAGAGCAGCACTCATTTATGGGTTCAAACATAAATATTAGGGGGCAGTTTGACAGCATGTACCCACTCGAAGGCCTATGACTTCCTCAGCCATGGGAGTTTGACCCAGTTTGGAGTACCAGGCACAAATGCCCTTCTGTGAAGCAGGACTCAAATCCAATCAGAAAACAGCTGGTTACCCCCATAAGAGCCGTGCCACTATTGTGTTCAGGGGCACATCTTCCCTGGCGGGTTGGTATCGTAGCATGCAGGGTCCACCACTGAGTAGGTCTACTGGTGATTTTTCTCCCTCATAGGCCTGGAGTGTCACCTTTTGGTATCATGGACGTCAATAGGGAAGACATTTCCAGGCCAATTCCAGATTTATTTCCTTATGTGCCCACACAAAGTGTGTGTCTTGTCTTCAGCAACAGGGTCCTACCAACAAGTTGCAATGGGAAATCAGAAGCAGTAACAATAGCCTGAGCAGGAATTATTTTTTAAAGTTTTGTTTTGTGTAGACAAGGTCTTGCTGTGTCACTCAGACTAGCCTAAATTTTAATATGTATATTAAATTAAAATTAAATCAGGATGGCCTCAAAATCATATTCCTACTGCCTTGGACTTAAGTAGGCATTGGGTATTGTTTTTATTGTCAGAGACAGACTGCTATTTTGAGAAATAAAGGACAGCAAGATAAATTTTTTCCCCTAGGCTAACTCCATAATTATTAGTAAATTTAACAACATATAGAACATAGTATCTTCTATAAAAATCTAATTAATAGAGGAATCTGGAGGAGTTCAGCTTGATGGATCAGAGAACTAGACAAATCTCAACTCTGATCATCACCAGCTGTGTGACCTTCAACAAATTGCTAACCCTCTCTGTCCTCTGGTTTCTTTGCATGTCTACTGGAACAATAATATTATCACAGGATTGCCATAAGGATTAATAAAATGGTTATTGTAAAGCAGAATATGGCCCTGGAATTCAGGAACATGGTAAACATTCAAACAGTTTTGGCTATTAATGGCATTATTATTATTTGTGTTAATAGTAGGTAGTGATTGCTGGAATATCCAGTCTAAACACTTAGCGAATCACTGCAATTAAAACACATCTGGTAATTGGTTCCCCGTCCTTATCTGTCTCCATTTCAACACTGATCAGCTATTCCCTCATTCCTGTGACCCTGGCAGCTTTTCTCTCAGACAGTTCAATACTCTGAACGGCTTCTAGACTCAATCTGAGGGCCAGTTCACTCAAGTGCCGCTAAGAGAAAACGCAGCTAATCTGCCAAAAGCAAATTACTCCATACGCAAGGGGGTGAGTTCAAGCCATAAACAGCCGATAAAAATATAAGCATTTCTATCCTCCTTACTCCATATGGACTAAAATTTAGTTATTAAACTTACACTCACATGTCTGAACAAAGAACACCACTAAGCACAGTTTCGAAAGCATCTCATCTTCAAACTGCTTACTTTTCCGATGTGTGATATAAAACCTTCCCGACTGACTTAACCCAATTTGTTCCATTTTTTTTTCTACTTAGCACGGGGTATTTGAATGGCTTTAAAAATGTCAAGTCTTCTTAAGAATGCTGGGCATATTTTGAACTAAATGTTAATACTGTAGGACACTTCGTAATGCAATCTGTTCTCCAGGCCAGCCGCAGTAGATCTTTTCATTTCCGTGTGACACTGTTCCCTATTGAGCCCTAAGGAAAAATCCTGTCACTAAAGGTACAGGTGTAGGTGGGTGTGTTTCAAACACAATCAATTAATGGACGTGTCACAAATGGAATGGCCCTGTTTCCTCCACTCCCAGCTCTCCAGCTTGGCTTGTCGATATTTTTGTGTGCTGCAGATGTATGAGAGAAAGGCATCCATTAGGTCAAATGTGACAATTTCTTGTCCCCACATAGAGCCTTTGTTATGTCCTGACACTTGGGCATAGCTTTCCCTCAATATGCACTTAATCTCTGAGTCAGGGCCTCCAGTTTCCCTGCTGAGTGCTCATGCTGGTGTGTCTCCCCACCCCGACAGCAAGTCATGCCTTCTGTCCTCTCTCTGAAGAGTGCCATACCTGAGCTGTTAAGAAACCTTGAGTGAGAGCCGCAGGCACCCCACGCACACACTTTACCTACCAAAAAGCATTGCTCTGCGAACTAGAAAGAGAAATTAAATTTCTCATCACTGTCAGGTAGGAACAACCTCCACATTTTTGGCCTTCCCTGTTTGTCAAGACATTAATTCAGTTCTGGCTGCCATCCTGCTCTCACAGATGGAGGGCTGCATTCTGGACACGGATGGCTCTGGGAGCAGAGGTCCCCACACCAGCTCCTTCCTTGCTAGAGAAGCCCTGACGTCCTTTGTTCCTTCGTATTAATGGTCCTCGGGATGGTCTCATTCTAGCTGATCCCCAGGAAACACTTGTAGGGGCCCTCCTTTCAAATCACCTTCTGCAGACAGGTTTCTGATTGAATTCAAGGCCACATCCTGGGTGTCTGGTTTCTATAGCGCAAAGAATTACTGCTCCTGACATAATGCTCTGAGTTCTGAGGCTACTGCTGTCATATTGCATTTTCTGACCATTTTCCAGGTCCCTCAATACAAAACTGCACACACACACACACACACACACACACACACACACACACACACACAGAGAGAGAGAGAGAGAGAGAGAGAGAGAGAGAGAGAGAGAGAGAGAGAGAGCTTTCCAACTCTGTGACTCTGTGACATCCTTATACGTTTTATGACCACACACTCTGGGGAAATCAGAGCTACCACAGCACCCCAAGCATGCAGAGGTGCACAAAGAAGGTGGGTTGAGTGAGCTGCTGTGGAGCTCTGGAGTGGGGGATAGAGGTGAGGACTACATCTCCATCCCCGACAAGCCCTCACAGGGGCAAAGTCAGTGACAAAGTCAAGTCAGACGGGTGGCAGCAGAGATAGACACACTTTAAAAGCTGCTCAAAAACTGGCTCATTGGTGGTGATGGTGGGTAAATAGTGAGCTTACCCCAGCTCTGAATGACAGGTGGATCCACAAATTAAACCTCAAGTGGGTAACTGAATTAGAACAACCTGTAAGAGAACAAGGGGGAAAGAGAAAAGACAGAATAAAATTGACGTGGAGCTTTAGAGGGAAGGCAGAAGCTAAGAGCTGTTGTACGCATCTGCAAACATTTGAACAGAAACACAGAGCTCCTGCGAGGGCTCATATCTATGTGCAGAGCCAGCAGAAAGCCCCAGCATCCTGGCCCCTGGCCTCCACACATCTGGTTCCATGGGCAGAGCCTGCAGACCTTGCACCTAGGGAGCACCAAGTCTAGCTGAGTAGTGTCTGTTCATCTGATTGGAAGCATGGCCCTAACAAAGAATTGAACTCTGAGCTCCCCCTGTTCCTTCTCCACTGGGCATCCAGGCTTTCTAGGGGTCTTAAGAGAACACCCAATCCTTGGGATAGAGAGGAAGAGGAAGTAGCCCTTTTCCCACTGTAGATCCATGACCAGATGACACGGAGGGACCAAAACCATTAAGCACTCACTGGCCCAGCTAGACCTGTATCCAGGTGTAATCCTGTGTGCGGATCACTGAATCAGTCCTGGGAATTAAGCCAGTCCTTGTCCTTACCCAGATATGGGACTAGTCTTCCTGAAAGATGGTATTCCTAGCAATGACCAGGCTGCAGGGCAGGGATTCAGTAGGAAGTTAAAGTGGAGCCTGAGGCTAGGATGAAATGCTGGGTGTCTGACCTGGGCCTGTTCTGCATCCTACACTGGTCCAAGTAGATTAGTACCTATGGAAGCAGGAAGGATTAGGAAGGATGGAAGTTTTATCTACTCTCCTCATGTCTCTTTTCTCCTCTTCCATCTTCCTTCCCAGCCACATCCTGCCCTTTCCAGACACAGCTGAACCCACCGGAAGCCCAAAGCCAGCACTTTGGCTGAGCAGGAGCATGGCATCCAGTCTTGATTGCTCCTGTCTCCCAGTCTCCATTTGTAGAACAGTGAAGTCGGTGTGTTTCAGACCTGATTCTGTGGTGCACCTCAGTAACCCCTAGAAGCTGCCCAAGCATCACCATCACTGGTTAAGCACTCCCACCCACCCTGGAAACACACACACACACACACACACACACACACACACACACACACACACTGACTTCAGCTTGTCCAGTGGCAGTGGGATGAGTTTTAGACAGCCTTTTCCTCTTTTCTGCCACCATCTGCCTGCTCTGAAATGTGTGGTGTGACTTCTCTGTGCAAACCACAACAGCCCTATCTCTATGAATTCCTCTCCCCAATCTTTTCCTTGCCCATCCCCCATCTTCCTAGAGAACTCACAGGCTGGTGCTGAGAAACAGAAAACACACACACACACACACACACACACACACACACACACACACAGAGAGAGAGAGAGAGGGGGGGGGCGAGACAGAGAGACCTCAGTACACAACAATCTCAATCCAAAGGGAACAGCGCGCTTACTTCAGCGCGGGTGCACACACACAGACACCAGCCCCTCACTCCCTAAGAGCCCTCCCCGTTCTCTGACAGCCTCCCCATACCCCATGTGTTTTCACTTTTCCACCTAGAAGTTGGAAGCCCCCAGAGCAGGGGCGAGGAACAAACACGTGACAAAATCACTTGACCATCGGGCAAACACAAGAGGAGACCCCCAAAGGGCGGCTTCTGTGGCTTCCTTCTTCAATCCCTAGCCTGGTTCCTTTGTTGTCACCTAACTTCCCACCAGACCCCGACCTCCCCCTCCCCCCGACACAAAAAAAGGCACCGAGTCCTGTTCAAATCGATTACTTTATTGACAGTGTACATACAGAAGTATTTAGAAAAGGACGTGGGCTCCGGGGTCAACTCCTCCCGGGGCCACCCACGCTTGTGCTGCACTTCGCCCAGAGCCAGAGCGCAGCTCCAGACGCCTGAAAACCCCCCTCCCGACGCTTTCCTAGAAGAACTAAAAACTGGTCCCGCCCGAGTCCCCGCGCCACTCCCGCCCTCTCCCTCCCACCTTCCTCGCCCACCTTCCCACCCCGCCCTCCCGCCCCTCTACACTACACCATCACGCTTTACAGGACACGGACTTCTACAGCCCACGCTCGGCGGGGACTACAAGCTGGGCACTCTCTTCTCCTGGGAGGAGGGGACCCAGGGACTCCCTCCCCCAACTACTGCCACGTGCTGGCCCCAGTCAGGCCGGGAGACGTGCCCGGGGGTCACAGTTAGCTTCCTGCGCTGCCAGCACGTTTCTGCCGGGGTCTGGACCCCACGGAGTTGCAAGAACCACTGTGGTGCGCGCATCAACTTCTGGCACCTGCAAGACACTGACAACGAAACTGGCCAGGGACCAAGCCCGCACCTTGCGAGGAAAAGGGGTGCGCGGTCCCGCAGCGCTTGAAATTAAGAGAGACAGAAGAAAACGGATTCCGACTCTCACACCTGACACACACCCAGTTTCCCAGACGATGGGAAGGTTGTGTTAGCACCAGACCCAGAAATGTCGCTGTCTTTGACAACAACGAAAATAAGAAAATCAGTGCGCTGAGTTGAAAGGCGTTCCAGGACCCTAGCTTGGTTCCAACTGGACAGAATTGGGGCGGGGGAGGGGGAGGGATGGAGGGAGGCGCGGATTTGGATCACTGTAGGGAAGGGACTTTGAGACTCAAAATTAGCCGGCTTCTGGCACATGCAACCTTGAAAAGGCGAGTGGGGTCAAGATGAGAGCCACAGCGCTCCACGCTTGGGACCTGTCCTAGGGATCCCGGGCAAACCCCGAAACCAACCCCATTATTATCACCAGATGTGGCCAACGACTGGCGCGTTCCCCTTGCCTCCAGGTTCCCTATCGTTCCCACCGGGTGGGGTGCGCAGTGGGTTTCGCAGATCGTCGCGGTGGAATGGAAGGCATAGACGGTTTCTCGCTGTCCGTGGGTGGTGTCTTAGAGGAGGTAGGAGCCTGTCTCTGTGCTTTGGGTGGGGGTGGGGTGGGGATT
This sequence comes from Peromyscus eremicus, assembly GCF_949786415.1. Taxonomy (NCBI): domain Eukaryota; kingdom Metazoa; phylum Chordata; class Mammalia; order Rodentia; family Cricetidae; genus Peromyscus; species Peromyscus eremicus. The sequence continues at coordinate 52,670,066 of NC_081422.1, forward strand.
CAAGCTCGCCAAGAGAATGACGGTGACTGGCGGGGGACCACTGAATTCGGCCCACTCTTAGAAATCCCTAGTAGTGACGCCTGGGGAGGGCTAAGGAGGAAGAGTAACGGAAGGCTTGGGGGTGGGGTGGGGTCCCGTGAGGGTGAGAAAGTCCTGCCATCCCTAGGCTATGAGATACCCAAGGTAGAGGTGGGCAGGTCAGGCGTGCTGGGGGCTCAGCCCGCAGTCTGCCGGTAGTTGCCGTTTATCTCCTGGGCGATGTTGACCGCCTCTGCTCCCAGGGGCAGCCGGTCGCTGTACTCAGAGCCAGCCTCGAACTCCTCTTGGTTGGCCTTGGACTGAGACTCCACCAAGGAGCAACCCGCCAGGCTTTCCTCTCTCTGCAGGTCCCCGCTTGGGTCCCCCTGCTCCACATCTTCATCAAGGCCCTCCTCCGGGACCTCCTCCGGCTCCTCACCTCCCGCCTCACCACGGGCAGGGTAGCTTTTCTCAGACTCAAGGTAGGAAGCACGCGGGTCGAAGTCGGCGGCGATGCGTTTCTCCATCGGGTCGGGGGCCTGAGGTCGCAGGATTAAACGATAGGGTTTGCCCGGGTGTTTGGCCAGTAGATGGCAGCAGGCGGCACCCAGCAGGGGCACAGTGGCTAGCACCAGGAGAAACACGCTCACTGTCACGATAACCAGCAGGGATGGCAGTTCTTTTTTGGTGGAAAACACCACTTGCACGTGGCACGTCTCGCCCGCCAGTGCCAGGCACACGGAGTAGTTGGTGCCAGGCCGCAGGCCCCGAAACCAGTAGGCATTGACCCCCTCCTCCACGCGTGACCACTGAACTGCCGCGCCACCACCAGCAGGGCACAGATAGAGTAGGCGCAGGGGCCGCCTTCCAGGCCGCCGTGCTCCCGTAGCACCATCTGGCCCAGGGCCCCAGCGCGCAGCAAGAGGCGTCAGCTGCACCCGAGCTTCACGCTCTGCTACATCCAGCGCGATGACACCCAGCTCAAAAACGTGCGACTTGAGCTCTGAGCTCTGATTGAATGCATGGTTAGACACGTACCGAGAGGGGTCCCCATGGCCACAGTGCTTCTCCCCCACCGAATCTGTAGGGATCTGACTTCCCACCTGCTCTCCTTCATCTGTCTCCTCCATCTCCGCCTCGATTTCCCCCAGGACGCTGACCCGGGCCAGACCTTGGCCTTTGGTTTTGCCCTCAGGCTTGTAAGGCAGAACGCTGTTGCTACGGCCCTTGATGATGGCCTTGCGCTCAGAGGTCGGGGCCTGCGCATCAGGTTCTCCCCCTGTTCCAGGCGCGTGTTTTGGCGGCCCCGCTGCAGCCACCGTCACCCGTACTGAGGTTGAGTTGGTACCCAGCTCATTGTGTGCACGGCATGTGTAGATGCCTGCCTCCTTGGCACTCAGGAGGGGCACCAACAGAGAGCCGTTTGCGAGGGCCAAGAAGCGCGGGGTGGCTGGAGGCGCTGGCCAAGCAGGTGCTGGCGTCGGGATTGGTGCTTCAGTCTGTGTAGGAAGGTCCTCATCTCCGTCACCCTCCCCATCCTCTGCCTTATCTCCTCCGTCTTCTTCCTTGCTGAGAACCGGTGGCTCTAGGACTACAGTGCCACCCGGGATCTGAAGTTGCCATTGCAAGCGCGGTGTAGGGTGGCCTTCAGCGAGGCAGTGTAACATGAAAGCCAAGCCTGCGCTCAGAGGGGCGCCAGGCGCCTCCGGCGTCGGCTCGGCACTCAGACGCACGCTGGGCGGTGCGCAAGGCAGGGCGGGCAGGCGGTGCACCGGCACGCCCTGCAGCTCAGGAGGCGAGGCGCACGCAATAGAATCGGGCTCCGGTAAGGAGACCCGGGTGCTCGCCGCCCAGGCCTGCAGCCACAGGAGACCACAGCTGCAGTGGAAGGGGTTGTGATAGAGTTGCAGGTGAGACAGCGCGCTCAGTGCGTCGAACGTGCCGGGCTCCAGGGTACGCAGCCGGTTGTTGTTGATGCGCAGAGAGCGCAGGTCCGGCAGCGCGCCGAGTGCATCCCGGGGCAGCGATCCCAGGCGATTGTGGTTCATTTTCAGCAGCTGCAGTGCGCTCAAGTTACGAAGGTCGCTCCAAGGGAAGTTAGATATGAGGTTGTGGCTTAGGTCGAGGTTCTTGAGCTGACTCAGCACTGCCAATGCCCCAGACTCTACGGTGCGCACCTCACTGTGAGCCAGCCACAGCGAAGTGACCTGTGTGACGTTGACGAAGGCTCCCCGCCTTAGCACCGTAATCTTGTTGGCGGACAGACTAAGCGTGGTCACATTGGCTGGCAGTCCTTCTGGGACCTCGCGCAGCTCTTTGTAGGCACAGTCTGCAAACTGGTGCGCGTACTTGTCAATACAGGCGCAAGGCTCAGGACACGCTCTGGCCAGCTCTAGCAAAGCCCAGGCCAAACACAGGGCTCCGAAGGGCCCCATCACGGCTCCTGCAAAGGGAAGTCGAGATGAAGAGGGGTCACTTACGCCACGGCTTTCTCCCCTTCCCCCCTAACAAACTATACCTCCTAAACCTGTATAGGCTCCAGAAATCTTAGGTACGAATGGAGCTCAGTAAAAGCCTACAGATTTAATAAATGCTTGCTTTCAGGACCCTGCCTTGCTTCTCCAGACGGCTTGGAGCATGCTCCCCCACCCACCCACGCAATCTATTCCCTCAGCTGGAGCTGTCCCCTCCAAAGCGTCCAATGCTTGTGGTCTTCAATGAGCCCCACACTGACCCTTCTTTTTATATCTTCATTTAACCCGGTGAAACGGAGATGCAGAAAGATCTTCGCTCATGACTGAGTGTCTTCTCTGGAATCCTTTGTCCCACGCACAGCACTCGCACACACTTCCTTACAGGCAAGGACAGTGCAAACAGAAGCCTGAGCATCTCCCTGCAGCTGCCAACTACAAGGCCCTGAGACTCTAGCAGGAGGTTCACAAGGAATTACATAGACATAGGCACCCAGACATCTACACAATATACCCTGGAGACCTCATTGTTCTCTCAACTCAATGCAGCATGGCCACCACCAAGCAAAGCACTTTTCTGCTCACAGTGAGAACTGACAGATACAAGGACGCAAGTCCTCACATGAACCAGCCCCCACACAGGGACGTTGGTGCTACACTGCCCTCCTCTGAGACCAAAACCCAAGCAGATGAGCAATATGGAGAACTTGTGGAGTGTGGTGGGGGATCCGGGGCAGCTTCCACCCACTTATGTCTTCTAAGCCTCCCTGCCCTGGGCTGCAGCTCCCCTTAGGGGAGAGTCATAACTGCTTAATTATTCTTCCATCTAGGAAAGAAATCCTCCCCCATGTCTAGACAAAGTATGTTGTGGGGACAGTCACTAAAGATCCCTCTTTGTATTCCACAGAGCCCAGGTGGACCCCTCTGCCCGCAGGTTTTTAGGGGGACAAGCCTCTAGCTAATAAATTTGGAGAAGGCTCAAGGTTCTATACCTTTCTCCACAACCCCAAGATGCCCGAGTACACCTCCTATCTCTAGTCACACAAATACTCTAACACAGACCCACCCACCCCCACCCCGCCGGAACTTGAGACTCTTGTCAGTCTTGACAGAAACCCCTCCTATGCCCTGTCTTTGAGATTAGCAGGTCGTCTTCTTGCTTTTGCTCCCCATGGTAGGCAACTCCCTTCCATGTTGCTTCCAGACAGCCTCCCAACCCTGGCGAGAGCTCTAGGCTGGACCTACCCTTTAGGTTGAGGTTGCGGAGTCGCCCCACCTTTCCTGCTGCTCTCAGACTTGCACTGTGCCGCCTTCAGGCTGCAAGCCCCTCTCCAGACTCAGAGGACAGTCGACCGGAGCTTCTGGCATCTGTTGCTGTGACAGTAGGGAGAAGAGGCAGGCATGCGTAAGAACTCCCCCTGGCCCCGAAGTCCTACTTCAATTTTTCCTTTCTTGTCTGTTCGCCCCACTTCTCAATGCTTGCAGGTTGGAGAGTCGTTGCGCGCCCCCGGGATCGACGGGAACGCGCACAGTCTCCCATCTCGTGCCACGTTCACATTTGTTAAAGCCATAGAGATCCCCACCCACCCCAGGCTGAGTCCCGTAGATCTCAAGGGGCTCCATATGCGCACAGCCCCAAGCTCAGCCCTTCCCAGCCCACCGAACCACTATAACCTGTGTCCCCCAACATTTACACACTCGATGACATTGTCACTGTTTCTCGTTATGCCTCCAAACCCCTCCCTAACACGCACAGCCTTTCCACACGACCTTCACAGGTTAGAATTACCCATCAACATGTAATAATCGCGTCAACGCGCTGAGTTCTCGCTACCTTCACACACATTTTCACAAGCACACCTTCACTCGAACACTCACCGTTCTCTTTTGCGCGCACACAAATATCCGCGCTCACTCACCCTCACGCGCCCGTCCCGCCAGCGCCCGCGAGCTTTCGCTGCTAATTGAATGCGAGCCGTTCTACGCCCCGCAACACGTGAGACAAACCATCTTTGAGGAATTTAGGAGAAAGAAAGGCATAGGACTGGAGGGGCGTGTCTTTGCCTTTAAACACTTTTTTTTTCTTTCCCAAAGCAAGCAGTGGCGCAGAAAGACCTCCAGCGGGACTGGCTGAACTGCGCTGCCTGGCTCCCTCGGACCCTTTTCCTCCCGCCGGCTGCTAGCCTCCCCCTCCCCGAAGCCACGTTCAACACGATGCATAATTGATAGTGTTAGCAGAGCGCCTCACCCTCCCTGTCATTTTTGCCTGGATCTGGGTAGACACAAACCCTGGTTCCCCTCCACCCCCAATCCGCACCAGACTAACTAGATGAGAAGGCACAACCCTGCAGGGCGCGCAGGGAAGAGACTCCCACCTCCCAAGCCCATCGCAGACCTTGCCCAGCCTCTTTAACCGGAACTCCACCGCCAGGTCTTTTGTGGCAAAACCAGTGCTGCGTTCCACTGCCCGTGGACTAGCGAGTGCTCACCGTGGGGGTTGGTGTCGTCTGAGCTCCTAGAACACTAGGTTGAACTCATCCAAGTGTCTCACTCTGCACTTGCTTGCTGCAGGCTAATAGGGCACTGAGGTTGCCACCGACAGTGGTGACAGGGACCGGGATGGTTACTAAAATGTCTGGTCCCCTTGAGTACTGTGGACTAGGGACTTAAGACCGCGGAGCATTTCCTGTACCCCACCACCTAGTATTCTCTCAGCATCTCTAGCAAGCATACCATCAACCCCTGCATGCTGGCACAAACACACACACACACACACACACACACACACACACACACACACACACATGCTTCTGATAAAGCCTAGGCAGCAACCACCACCCTGCCATCTCACACCCTCATGTAACAGCTGGCCTCAGCAGACTCTCGGACTCACTGTTCTCTTTGGCAAACACTGGGCATTTCTTTTAGAGACAAGCAGGAGGATTTGAAGAGTGTCAAGGCATTTGGCTAAAACTCACCAACTCACGCCCCTGCCTCTGGCATCCCAGGAGACAGAGCTGCTAGCCGGAACTGGTAAGGGGGCATAGGTTTTTGAGAGATGTGTAGACTCCCCACCTCTTGCTATTTCTGTAAACACTGTAATCCTGGGGTGTTCGTGGCCCCCCAGCCCTCACGAGAGTCAGCCTTTGGGTCGATGGCAGTGTGTTTGGGGCCTCTTCGGAAATCAATGCCCCGATTTGAGTGTTAAGCATTTTAATGAGCTGAGGAGGGGTGATGGAGGGAGGTGCAGAAAGAACACAGCATCTAAAGGGACCACCCAGCAGGGCTTCTGAGGCTGCTTTGTAAATTAAATATGAACATACTGGTGTGTGCACACTTTAGTCCCTCCCTTTCCTACTCCTGGCTACAGACCGCTGGGACCAGCACAGTCTCAGCCAAGTTCGGAATCTAGAACTTCATCACACCTGCTCAGGCCTGGAAACACCACAGACGGATCCAGGAAGAGGGCGATTAGGCAGTCCAGGGAAGATGTCTTTGAGAGGGCAGAGAGATGAAAACTCCCTGCCTGGGACTCTGCATGTGAGACAGTCCAGAGGAAGGCTCTAGCCTGAGCCAAGGCCTCAGAGGTTTGGAACAGCCGGCCTGGCAACGACTTCTTTGTCTGCAAAGCAAGGGGGATGTCCTGTTGTATTATTGTTCACGTTCTAGCAACCTTGAGAGGGTTGCCTTGCACCGCTGTGTGGCAGCGGAGGGACTAAGATTGTGCTCTGGGATGGCGAGTCCTGGGGACTTTCCTGGTCTGGGGAGAGGAAGACGCAAGGCGTGGACGCACCACTCATCCGATTTTCACTTCTATTCAGCTCTTTTTGAGTTTGGAGGGGACGCAAGCCGGCGGAGAGATAACTTGGAAGGAGCAAGGGGCCCGAGAGCTGGAAGAGAGAATGGGCTCATGAGCTCTCCCTCAGGACTTCCTTGGACGACAAGGACGTGCCCACCCAAAGTCCGTGCAAGCTCTGGGAACTCTGGCTTTCTTTCCCGAAGAGGCGCTGAAGCCAGGGGACTCGCTGTGGAAAGGGCGATTCCAGCACCCTCAGGATAGCTTAAGGGCGTGGCAACCACGGTGGTCGGATGCTGATCCCGTGGACCCCGGCTTCCCACCCACTCTCCCGCAAAAATGCTTCTGTTGCCCGATTTTGCACCGGAGAGAAGACACCCCTTACCCCGTCTTCAACCCCGAAGAACCTAGTGCGGATCCGGACAAGGCTGGAGCGGGAGTCGCCTCTAGCTAGCATCGGCGGGGTCTAGGGTGGGAGCTGCAATTCCTGGTTGAACCACTGAGCTCGGCTAGAAGACGGCACACAGAGCTCTGGCGCCGCCCAGAATTACCGTCTGTAGCTTGTAATGTTAATAATGATACAGTGACCTAGGGAAGGAGAGCCCGGGCCTAGAAACAACTCCAACCTCACACCCCTGCCTATGTCTTTGATCTTTAAAGGAACAGGTATTTAATCAGGTGAGTGCCGCCGGAGTGAAAGAAAGGAGCGACACAAAGTCGCCAAACTCCAGATTTAGAGTCTGCCCAGTTCAGGCACAAGCTTTTTACCAAGCTGCAGTCCGGACCCTAGATAGACGCAAAGGCCGAGAGCTGAAGGCCCTGGACTGCTTTGCGGATTGACCTTTAACTTTGAGTGCCCAGATGGTCAGAAGGTGGGGCGCTGAAACCGAAGGCTCCACGGACTAGCTCCCAGCGCTAGGTCCGCAATAATCTGGGGTCCAACCCTGGTCCCCGCGCGCCCCCCTGCTGGATACTGCAGGAAGCAGGGGCAGGGCAGTGGCTTTTGAAGGGTTGATGTGGGCCTGGGCACCAAGGAGGGCTCTGCCTGGGGCTTTGCGGTGCTGTTGGGCAATGTTGTAGTGGGTCGCACTTAACCAAAACCCTGAACTTTTCTCTCAGTGCCCCCAGCCTGCGCCCCATGGAAACACAACCGGCCTTCCTTATTTTAACACAGATTTGGCCAGTTCGTGGCCCACTGGGTTCCCAATGCCCAGAATCCAACACTGCATCATTCTGGTGGTGCGAATAAATCGGTGAGTGTAGTCGCATTGGGAAGAAAGCTTCCAGCACACCCCTCTTGCAGTGCTGTCCCTGCCTCTCATTACTTTGCCACAGGCCTCTAAAATGTCTCTGAGCTGACAAAGGAAACTCGTTGGCCTTAAGTGGGGCGGGAATGGGGGAAGAAAACTGAAGTAATAGATGTTTGATTAAACGTTTAGGACAGGTAATGTGTGCATAATTCTGCAACAACTGCTCAGCACCAGATCTCATTACAATGCACCCTTGTGTTTTAATGTGGCTCGTGGGTGATTTAATGGACTTGCCAAGGTGTGTGGGAAGGGCTTCCAAGAACAAGGAAGCCAGGGCATCAAACATTCAAACATCCCCGGCATACCAGCCCGCTCCAGAGACCTTCCCCACAGCTGCCCTCCAGCTAAAAGCTCTGGAACACACTGCCTCACACTTTACAGTGTCTGCAAGTTAACAAGTTCAGAGAGAGAGAGAGAGAGAGAGAGAGAGAGAGAGAGAGAGAGAGAGAGAGAGAGAGAGATCCCAGCAAGCATTTCTGTTTTCCTTTCCTAATTTCCATCAGAAAGGTCACTCCTGGGGAAGCCAGGCCCTGTTTCTATACCATCATCTCTCTTCCCAGCACCAGACTCCATCATACATCAGCTCTGGTATCCTGGTTGAACCTCTCTGTGTCTCTAAGAAATAAAGGGCAGACAGGTACCAGAGAGATGGTTCAGTGGTTAAGAGCACTAGCTGCTCTTGCAGAGGATCAGGGTTGGACTCCCAGCACCCACATGGCAGCTTACAACTATCTGTAATGCTAGTTCCAAGGGATTCAACATCCTTTCTGGCCTCCCCAGGTACCAGACATAGATGTGGTGTACAGGCATGTACATGCAGGCACTCACCCTGAGTCAGGAAATAAAAATGAATAAACCTTTAGAAAGAACATGAATGAGAGAACAGGTTTCCCTGTGAGGATTAAATGAGCCAAGACACTGCAAAGGACTCAGTCTGTGGCACTTGGTGCTTGGTGAAGCAGGTTGGTTTTTTTTTTTGTTGTTGTTGTTGTTGTTTTTTTTTTCTCATCAATAGCTGGATAGAATCAGCCACTATTGCTGTTTAAAGACTTGGGTCTAGATATGATGAACACGCAGCTACATGCACTCCTGATGCTTATGTCTTGCTTATCCCACAGGGAGAAGAGCTTGGCTCTGTCCCTTGCCATCTTTCTTCACCACCTGTCCCCTCTGTACAGAGTCAGAATTACCCGTTATTATTTGTACAGGTTTTTGGTTTCACATCCTTAGCAGATTGTGATGCATGTGGCTGTCACCAGTGTGCCTGCCTGGGAAGAGAGACTTGCCACTACAGAATCGGCAGAAGGTTTTTAATTAAAACCACACTCTCTTTAAGTATTTATTGAGCTCCGGGACTTTAATTATTTTCTAGAGAAAAACAAAGGAGAGTCCACATTTGTGTATGAGAAGACTGTTGATTTCTGAGGAAAATGCAACCTGTGGCAGGTAGCTGGAGGCAGTGGGGAGGGATTTCCAGAGTGATTCAAATGAAGCCTGACATTATTAACAAACCCAGATCTAGCCCACGACCTTCCTCCCGGTGCTTTCATTAAATTAGCTCAACATGCTGGCAAGACCATTTATGGCCATAAAAATTAACGATGGCTCTTCTGGCAGTAGCTCATGTAATTTGTCTGGGTGTGCATTTGTACTGCCGATTCTGGGGGCTCCTTCCTGGGTGGGAGAGGCAGCACTTGCCATGCAAGGTGCAGCATGTCTAGCTGCTCCACTCCACCAATGCAGAACTGGCTTCCCCGCTCCCCCCCAAGGAGGGCCTGAAGTGGCCAGCCTCCTCATGGCAGGACTCAATTGATCAGGAGTCAGGGAAGGAAGGAGGGGTGATGGAGGAGGGTGGTCCAGCAGTGAAAGGTGTTTACCACTGAGGGAGATGACCTGAGCCTCAGGACCCACGTGACGGAAGGGCAGAATGTATTCCTGTAAGTTATCCCCTTACTTCTACATGCACCACTGTGATTAGTGTGGGCATGCACATATACACAAATAAAAATTTTAAAAATTAAAGAATTTAAGGGCTGGAGAGATGTCTCCAAGGTTAAGAGTAGGACCTGAGTCCAATTCCCAGCACCCACATTGGACAGCTCACAACCACCTGTAACTCCAGCTCCAGGGAGATCTCATGCCTTTGGCCTCTTCAGGGGTACCATGACTCATGTGCACAACCCCACACATAGATAGACATGCATACATGTAATTAAGATAAATCTTCTTAAAAGAGATCAGGGGCAGGATGATGTTGGGGGAGGGGTATTGTACAAGATCCATTTGCTAACGGTAAAAGTCACCTCAAAGGACAGAGACCAGTAACTGTGTCCTCTTCCAAAGCAGGAAGCAAAGCTGGCCTCAGGGTTGGTTAACTCTGCCTCTGCCACATGAGTAGTCCTCCCTCACAACTCTTGACCCCGGTTCTTTTCTCTTCTCTTATCCTTAATAGGATAACTGGCTGTGCTCACTGAAGTTGGTAGAGGATTTCAACAGCAGCTCAATGATATGTTTACCATTAACAGGCTGGTGCTCAGCTTAAGTTGTAGGTTGTGACCTCATATGGGGTCATAAAACTGAATGTGTGAGTAGTGAAAACTTTGGCAACAGTAAGAGGCTTCTGAACGTGCAAGGATCAAAATTACTTCAGAATAAACCTCTATCGGATGAAGTATTTCTAGGGGTGCTTGCCCGTGTTGTAGCTTGTAACTTCACTAAAGGCTTCGTTCTAAATACACAGCATGAGCACTTTGCTCTGTGCAAGCCTTTACGACACTCAACATGAACAAAAGCCACCGGAAACACCTTGGCTCACGTTGAGGACTGTTGGATGTTATGAACTGCAGAGATTTTACTGTTCGTACAAATTTTTCTGCTCTTATAGAAACATAATGTTTTAATCACAGAAGAAAAAGACAATATTTTTCTATAATCACTTCTCAGTGTATAAGGATTAAATTAGTGTATCTTTAAATTGCATTAGATTAGAATATTTGATTCCTAAGATTGCTGTTTGAATTTCTAACTTGAGAGGCATTAAGAGAAATGTTACATGAATTTTGGTTCAGGATAAGTCAGCCCCTCTAACATTTTGGAAAATGGCCCTCAATATACTTCAGACATCAGTATTGTGAACTAATCAAAGTGATATTCTCAGCATTGGTTGATTATAAATCAAAGTGCCAATCAACTCTGAAAAACACTGAAGATACTCTATTATCTGTGGTGTCAAATATTTGGCCAAGATTTAACTTTTTATGTAAAAATGAACAAGCACACTCATCTCATCTGCATGAAAGTTAATTAGCTTCCATTTTTAATAAATTTTATGTATATATATCAAAGAATTATTTTAAGATAAATTTCTTTCAGTTTGCTATCAGAATGATGTTTGATTTATACATCTATCATATATACCTAGACACAAAAATTTTTTGAGGGGTGAAAAAGGGTCATAGTTTCAGAAGACCCGGGCTAGTGGATAGAGGACTGATTTTCTATTCCAAAGCCTTGCCTTTCTTTGGATCCTATTGTCACACAATAGTTTAGGATGTCCCATCTCTAAAACAATCCCTGGCCAAGAAGATGGAGTGATTGGCTTAGAGTAATCTAGTCTTGAGTCAATCCCAAGTTTCCCCACAAGCAGGATACCCTTTCATTAGAAGAGCTGGAGATTTGTGAGTTCAGAGTAACCTAAGATTATGGCGGAATGAATTGCAGTGGCTGATTATAGCTGTAATGAACTAGAGTCAGTATTTACGTGGAGATGAGGTTGGTCTGTCCATGGTCTGTGTCCAGCAGTAGGGCTCAGGTAGGGGTCCAGATCAGGATCAGGGAAGGGTAGTGTGTGTAACCAGGTTTGGGGAACTCTCTTTGCTGGGCATACAAATAAGAGGATCCTCTGCTTTCACAGAATTCCTGAAAGGATGGGAGTCTGTTCTTGGAAATGCCTGTGCTGGGATCCAAAGCTATTTTGGTAGCAGCAGACGTTGTATATTTATGAGCAGGGTATGTTTATGAGCTCAAAGATGTTCCTGCATGACTTTACATCCTGAGCTTGTCACCCGTCCATGGCAGAGAAAAGAGGCATTACACCATTGGGTGACAAAGAGGAGGAAGAACGCACCAGTGGTCACAAGAAGAACCTGGAGGAAGCAGAAAACGGTGAAGATATCACTGGGTTTGGAGCTCACGGCTTGCCGCTACTGGCCCATTCTTTTATCAGTTTGGCTGGTTTTTGTTTTTGTTTGAGAAAGTCTCATGCAGTCCAGGCTGGCTGTAGTGGGTTGAATGAGATGCCCCCCCTAAGTCTCAGGTATTTGATTACCACCCTGTTGGTGGCTATTTGGGGAAGAATCAGGAGGTGTGACCTTACTGGAGGAAGTGTGTCACTGGGGGCCATGCTTTGAGTTTTCAAAAGACTCACATCATCTCCAGTGCTTTCTCTGTTCCTGCTTGCGCTTCAAAGGTGTGAGCTCTTGGCTTCTGCTTCTTCCTCTGCTGCCTCCAGTCCTCACCATGGATCCTAACTGTCAGAATAAACCTTGAACAAACTCTACCAGACCTTGACCAACGAACTTCCTGTTCCCTGTTCCCCGTAAGGCTTGCTGAAATCACCCACCCCTTAGTTGAAGATACAGCCGTTCCCCCTCACTGCCATGCCTAACTCAGTTACTCACTATCACCCGCATCCTGATAGCCAGGGCAAGGCAGTTTCTAGAGATAAATTGGCCTTGTCTAGATGCAGGAAGCAGAGACTGCAGATTCGAACATGGCTTCCTGAAGCTGCATTTAACTTCCCATTCACAAAACCTCCTATGTAAACTCCAAGTGTCCCCTCCCCACTTCACAGGCAACCCTTCTCTCGCAAGAAAGTGTCTGCCTCTCACTGTTTGAAAGAAATTCTCCTCTGTGAGGTCAGACCCAGGGTCTCTTTCTGCTGCTTCAGAAATCTAAATATAAACCCCTTTGGAACCTTGCTTATGGTGTTTTTTATCACAGATAGAAAAGTAACTAAGACTCTGGTCTCCAATTTTATAGTAAGTTAAGGGTGATCTCGGATTTCTGATCCTCTTCCCGTTGCCTCCTGGGGGGCCGGAACTATGCTTGGTTAGGCAGGTGCTGGGGATCAAACTTGGAACTTTGTGCCTGCAAGGCATCCATCTACCACCTGAGCTCCACCCCCAGCCCCTGCTCTTCTGCTCTTGTTAGGAGTGACGGAGAGCCTCGGTTGTAAAAATAGGATTCTTACGAAGTTACAGCAGGCCCTGCTCCAAACTGCTGTCAGTGGGCAGAAAGGACTCTTTCTTTTCCCTGAGATAGCCTATCTATGTCCCAAGACAGCCTGTCTTGTCTCGATGGAGTGGACAATGGCAGAAGAAATAATGCTTGCCCAGAGCCCCAGCGGCTGCATCTAAGGTCCTATTACCCAGACTTCCTACATAAACCCCAAGCGTCCCCTACCCTCTACAGGCACCTCTTCCCCACAGAAGAGTGTCTGCCCTTCACTGGTTTGAAATAAACGGTCTCTTTTGTTGAGGTCTCTTCTCTACCCTCTGTCTCCTTATGCTACCTCAGGAATCTACCAAGGAGGATGGATTAGATGCACCCCAGGTCCTCAAGTGCCACCATAACCGAGATCTGGTTTTACAGTGCTGCCTCTGTAGGAGCAGCTGGTTTTCAGGTTGAGCTGGACTTCCTAGTGCCAGGCTGTCACTGGAAGGAGGTTGTCCTGAGCAAGGCCGTAATCACCAATCCCTTCCCCCACGTCCTTGGCAATGCCAGCAATTCCCCTGCCTCCTCACCGCAGCCCGCTATCATCTCAAGATCATCTGAACACTTGGATCCTGGGAGCTAATTCCTTCCCCCCAAATACTCCCAAGGGTAGGCCCTCTACTCGGGAGACTCTGCGCAGATGAGGCCTCTCTACGGGAGAGGGAGGCTGCCTTCTTCAGGTCCCCACTACTCCCCTCCAGAGTTCAAGAGCACCAAGACCAGAGCCATGACCACTGTTGGAGATCTACTGGGGGACCTAATGTCAAGGTGGACCACAGAGGAGCACCTCCAGTCAGGCTGCTGGCTGGCTTGAGATGTGGTGTGAAGGAAGGCTTCTTGGAGGAGGGTGGGCATGTTACAGACCATCCCAGTTCTGCAGCCAGGCCAGGTGAGCTCCAGTGGTCACACCCTGGGGACAGCCAGGCATAGTTCACCCACTGGGGAAGATCCAGGCTTGAACTTATAGGTTGAACTTACTTCCTACTGAACTCCCGTGAGGCTTTGGGAAAATTAGTCTCCCTTCTGGGCCTCAGTTTCCCCTTCTGTGCTAAGGATTCCTCCTACCTGTTGACCTGAACTGACTCTCTCCTTCCTCGGGTCAGTCCCTACAAAATCCAAGCTGAGGAGAGTCCCCCGGCCTAGTCCCTCCCCAGGAGACAATGCAGTCCCCAGGCACAGCCCACTCTCCAATGCCCCAAATAAGCTCTGCTGGGAAGACAGCAAAGGGCTGGGAAGGGGGAGCTCCTGTGTGCGAGCCTGTGAGCCTCATCTCCCTCGGTCCTTATCTCCAGACCCAGCTGCAAACTGGATGTATTTATTAGCTCTGATGTGTGTGTGAGGGGGCGGGGCTCCATCCAACCCACCAGTCTGCCAGCACTGTGAGAAAGTGACCTTCCTGCAGATGGCTGTCTACTAGCCAGGTGGGGGCCAGAGGGAGGCGAGGACTGCTATAAATCCCTTCAGCCTGCCACCAAGGGGGTGACCCCGTCAGGGTAGAGGACATTGTCGAGGGGACTTGGAAAAGTGGGGATAGAACCACCTAGACTCTAAATGGACTGGGATCAGGAAAGGGGGCAAGAAAGAGGGAAGAGAGGGGATAAGGGAGTGGAAAGGGGGGGCTTGTGGGGGCAAAAGCCTGTTCTGGGAGTCAGCACGCAGGCTTCTCTATTGAGGAGGGAGGTGGGTGTCTCATTGTGCTGTGTTGCTGATTCACTAAAGGTTAGCATTTGTTTAATCCTTAGGAGTCATGCAGTACTTCTTATCACCCTTAATTTGCATACAAGGAGCACAGTTTTAGACAATCAGACAGACGACTCCATTTTGTACTGGTCTTACCACACTGGTCTGACTGACTGGGTTTTGGAAATGTTTTTGTGGTTAGCTAGCTGGCTTTTGTAAGCAGCCTGGCTATCGGGTTGGGAATATTTATAACATGTATGAACTGCATTGTACTCCAGGCAGATGGTCTTGGAGAGAATTCCTTTGAGCTGAGTTTAAGGAAGTTCCTTGAGCCAAGACTGAAGGAATTTTTTCCCCTCATTTGACAACAAACACATTTTGTACAGTTGGATAGGGACTTCCAAACTCTGTGTGTGTGTGTGTGTGTGTGTGTGTGTGTGTGTGTGTGTGTGTGTGTGTAAATGATGGGGAGAATGAGTGGACATTCTAGACCTCTCCACAGGCATCTACTTCACTCAGGCCCAGTGGGTCTGGAGCTGACACATGGATTCCGTCACAAAAGCAAAGGGTAGTCCTGCCTACCATTCCCTGAGCCCCAGGCTCAGCATGGCCCTTGTGTAGGAATCCACTGAGGGGGAATGTGTCCTAGAGGTGGAATGTGCCCTGGAGCTCTCACCCATATAGTCTTTCACTTCTCTCCAGATGTCTCCACCCCCACAGAAGGCTCAGCACTCCCATGACCACTTCTTACCTGCGCTGTAACTGGAGATGGGGCCTCTCCAGAAACTGCACACCCCTAACAAGGGAGGGAAACTGGTCTCTGGTGGACGGCTGACAGCCTTACAGAAATCCTCACTGTGATTTCTGACTGTCCAAACCGCTAGCTGCTCTCCCTGAGTGCAGCTGTCTATGAAAGAAAACACTCCTTTTGGAGGTCGCCCATCTGAAAGGTCCTAGAGAAGGCACAGCACAAAGTGCATTCAAACTTCAGCTGCAGGGACGTGAAAATAGGCCAAAAATTATCTTAAGAGATTCCTTAGGGGGTGGCAGTAATGAAACAGAAAGAGGTTGAGAGACATTGCCCTAAAATTTTTAAAAATTAAAATTAGGATAAACTCGAGCATTGGGACCGGAAGGTTGAGGGAGACAGGAGCTTCCAAGGACCTGTATTTCTCATCACCTGAGATTGGACAATCAGGAAACCACTAAAGGAGACAGGTAGCCTTCGCAGTGGGGGTGGGGGTGGGGGGTTACAAATGATGCTGGTCTGGGCATGGGCTCCTGTGAGGGTCAATTCTACTTCTGCCATATGCAAGAGAGCCGACCTTGAACAAGATATTGGCCTTGCTGTTCCCAGTGTTCACTGACAGGATGAAGACAAAGGTGTAATGTAGCTGGAAGGAGGCAAAGAAGCTACAGCTACGTGTGCTCGTGGCTAAGGCGTGTCCGGCGTGCAGTCTCCCTCCTGCTATGAGAGCCGGGAGACTACACACCTGGATGTCCTGGGCTCCCGCCCCTAGTGAGATCTGCACATGCCTCGGTCCCTCCCATGATTGGTGGGACTTGGCTCCACTGGGGTTCAGTGAGCTGCAGTGGAGGCCCATCTAATCGCTTCTGAAAGATGGTCCCAGGAAGGGATCCAGCATGCACTGGGGTGCCATGGTAGCAGGTGTTTCTCCGAAGCTTCAAGGACTTCTTGGTTGCTAAAGTCACACAGATCAACTCTGCTGCTAACTGGATTCCCAACCCTCATTCCAAATGTGAACCTTAGTCTGATCTACAGCTAGCTGAACTCATGCCCGCTAACCTGGCTCGGCTCTCACTCTCCCATGGTCTTCATCCTGATCTCACCGATTATCCATTTCCCAAACCGAGACCACACGCTTCCACATTCACAGGCTTGCCGTGCCTGTGTCCCTGGATTTATAGTTACTTAGTATTGATGATAAGTAGACCTTTAAAGAATTCCATGTTACTGTTATTCTGAGTGATGGTTACCTCAGAAATCAGCAAGACTGGTAATGTTGTTTCTGATGTGTTCAAATATAAAAAGCTCAACATTTGAAAAATTGTTTTCCGTGGGTCAGCTGCCTAAAGCTGTCTCTTGTAGTCCTAGAAGAATACACAGCACACTACCAAGGGTTGGTATAGTTTATTTTAAGTCTAGGATACCAACCCCAGGAGTGCTGTGCACAATGATCTTCCCAACAGCAACCTCTGGCCAGACGTGGGCTGTGGCGCCCTCTGCTGACAGAATCTGGGAGTGGTGCAGCTTGGCTCCTCTTCTACCTGGGCTGGCTCAGCGTCCTGACCTAACGTTCAGTGTACCACACTCTACACTAACTAGCTGTTCCACTCTCTTGATGGAGAATAAAGACACAATGTGAAACAGAAACGCTGAATTCAGAGAAGCTGGACAACCCTGGTGTGTCGTGGGCAGGGAGTCTCAGATCTAAGGGTCTGCTGAGAGGGGCTAGACCAAGTTTAGGCATTGAAGGTGGGGTGGAGTAGGGTCCAGGGTGGCAGAACAGCAGGCACCTGGGTAGCATTTGGGTATTGTGCAGGTTGGAGAAACATGGTTGGGGCTGGGCCAAAGCAGACTTTCAAGAAACATTCACAAGGGCATGAGCTAGGTAGCCTTTGGTTCCCAAAAGAGGGGCTGGGGCGGAGATGAGCCAAGTAGCTTCAGGAAGCCTGCTCTCTATTCCAGGTCCTTCTCCCATTGGGTGTGTTATGAACACAGAGCCAACTACTGCTTAGAGGCTACAAGGTGGCGCCTGACTCTTATCGGCTCCCAGAGACCTAGGCCCCCCTCCCCCAACACAGTGTGTATTAATAGTATCACTTTGCTAAGATTTGCTGTTGGTTTTCTTATAAAGTGGTAAGTCTCATCTTATTTGTGTGTGTGTGTGTGTGTGTGTGTGTGTGTGTGTGTGTGTGCGCGCGCGCGCGCATGTGAAATAAGACCTTAACATCAGAAAGCTGATCTTCTCATTGATTCTAGCAAAGATCTCATGATGTAAAAATCTAATACATATTATCTCATTTATAAAGGAGCTGCCTGGGAACCAGGGCGTCAACAGTACCAGATCAGGGCCACAGGCTACCGAGAACTGAATTCCAGTGCCCAAACTTGTAGCCCAATAAGGTCTTGGTTGTTGCTGGTGGTGGTGGTAGGGCAGATCTTGACAGAAATTTAAAATGTAGCACATACAGCATATTTAAACTTTGATAATTTTTTGGTCAAAGGGTCAAACTGAGAGACTAAAACTCTAGGAGTGGAACTTGGGCAGCTGGGGCAGCAAGTGGGTATAATGATGATGTTGCTGAATAAGCCTGTCACCTGGCTGTTCATCCAGCCAAGGAGCACTAGAGTGGTGTGCACCAAAGCCTCGGACGTTCTACGTTAAGTTCCATCCAGGATATCAAAGACACTGTATGAACACACTGCCCATGTCCTACGCTGCCCCTCAATTCCAGTTTATAGGATTTTATTGCCTGCTCCAGGAACTTGAAAACAGGAGAGGCCCCAGAAGCAAAGTACATGCATGTCTCTGGCCCCCACCTCGCTCTAGGAGGTAATTCTCAAAGTTGGTGCCTCTGACCTTTGGGAATCATTCTGAGGAAAGTCTACCTGCTTCTCCCTACTTGAAGTAGAGGATTCATGTCCTTAATGCCTTTAGCTCTGAACAAGGGGATGCTCAGCTCTGCCAGACTCTGAAAGACTTCCCCCAGAGTCAAGTTGGGCAATTTCCTGCTCACCCATGCTTGGGAGAGCCTCTTGTCTCCATGAAAGAGGAGGCTTGATGGCTCCTCTAGGAAAGGAAGGCTGAGGAGAGTTTGTGATTGGAACATTAGGCTTTCAAGATTCACATATTTACCAGGCAGTGGTGGTGCACAACTTTAATCCCAGCACTTGGGGGTTAGGGACAGGTGGATCTCTGTGAGTTTGAGGCCAGCCTAGTCTACAGAGCAAGTTCCAGGACAGCCAGAGCTACATTGAGAAACACTGTCTTGGAAAAACAATCACATATTTACTACGGGCTGTAACAGCAGATAGGGCAGGGCTTTCCTTCTTTCCTTTGTCATAAATCCATGATCAGATGCAACTGAAGACAGCCGGTCTGGTGGGGCTGAGACTCAGTGGGCCCTGTTTCATTCAGGGATAGGCTAAGGACGAGGTATGACACATGGCCCCAGTACCTCCTTGCCCTGTACAGCCAGGCTAGGGTCTCAGCCTCTTTACCTTTCCCGTCCTCACCCCACCCAGAACTCTAATGGATGGCTGTCAGGGTCCAGCCTCACTGTGGTAGGAATGAGCTTCTATAGAATGCCTTAGAACATCAGGACACCCGTAGGATGGGTCGCCACATGAAAGTGGAGACCACCAACCTGTCAAGACTGGACCTCTGGGCTACCTGGGAAATACCCTGGGAGCAGGAAGCAGGGAATGGGTCAGGGTGAGAATGTGGACAACACCAGCCACAGTTCAGCTAACCACAGGGGACAGCTGACCTTCAAGATGATCACAAGGTTGGGGACCAAAGGCTTGGCATGAGAGCTAGGGTCCAAGGGTGAGGATGCTTATCTGCTGCTCCAGCAAGCTACTGTCCATGCCTGAAAGCCCACAATGATTGAGCTGGCTGGGGACTCTGAGTTAATAATGCGAGTCAGCCAGAACCAGAAACCCATTTCACAGAACACTGGAGCTCTGGTCTTCTCCTAATCATATTCAATAAACACAGCCCAGGGGCTTTCTCTACTTCCCTTTGAGGGGGAGGTGGCCTATGACAGCAGTGATGCTCAGAACTGAGCATACGGCATCACCTGGAGAACCTGTTAATGCTGCAGGTCCTACTCCAGAAGGCCTGATTCTAGGGACCTCGAGTAAAGCCCACAGGTTCACCTTCCCAAGCTCTCGACGCAAGTGCCCCACTGGGTGTCCCTTGGAAGGGCTGAGTGCAAGGAGAGCTTATGTGGCCTGATGAACTAAGAACCAAGTTGGAAGGGTCAGTCTGTAGAAACACGGTTACGAATGGATGGAGCAACAGCTTCTACCTCTCTCTGCTGCTAGAAGGCCCCTTTGGAATGAGAGTGCTTAAAAAAAAAAAACAAAAGTGAACACAGTTGGCCTCTGGACAGTGGGAGCTGGGAGAACCCAAATTCATGAAGGGCAGTTTGGTTTGAAAGGCACTTTGGGTGCCCGTGGGGCTGCTGGTATAGTGGTAAACACTACCTTAGAGCAGTGGTTTTCAACCTGTGGGTCGCCATCATGGGAAACCGTGTATTTCCGATGGTCTTAGGAATTGAGACACTGCTCGGTAGCAAAATTACAGTTACGGTTGGGGGTTCCTAAGACCATCATAAATACATGTTTTCCAATGGTGGCAACCCACAGGTTGAGAACCTCTGCCTTGGGGTGTTATCTGTGGGGGCTATCAGCAGATCGCTTGGGACACGAAGCATCAAGGAAGAGCTGCAAGACCACCCGTGGTAGTGGTAGGTGAGGTGACTGGGGCCATGTGAAAACCAACCAGAGCGCCCAGAGGCCATGCCTTCTTTACTCAAGTCTTCCTGGTTCTGGCTTCTAAATGGAGGGACTTGGTCTGCAGTGCCTTTGGTGTCTGCTGTGGGAATTTTAGAGAAAGAGCATTTGGTCCCAGATAAAGGGCACCTATTCTGAACTAAGTAACAGTTCCGTATCGGAGACCATTACCCGGGAATGTGGTGAAGGGTGGGGCCTGGCTCAGGGATGCCCCTCCTTCTGTGGCCGGCCACCAGCTAAGCCGGGCATCGCTTCCTTTCAGCTCTGCTGGGAGGCCTTTTTGGCCAAGCTCTGGCGAGAGAGAGGAGTAGAGCTGCCTTCTGATCTGGCCGGGGCATGCCTTTCCAACAGTCCTTCCAGGTAGGTGCTCAGAGCCTGAAGGTACTGAGTAAGCTGGACGGAAGCCGATGAGGTCTGCAGGCTCAGATAGCGGCCATACTGCTTCAAGCCCTCTTGCCGGTTGCTGCGGTATGCCGTCATCAATTCTAGGAAGCTCACGTTGTGAAGAGCCAAGAGGCGGGCCTCAGGCAGGGGCAGCACACTTGCCTGAACTAGGGGCTGCAGGGAGGCGAAACACTGCAAGTTACTGAAGGGGTAGACATGCTGGACCAGCTGTGGTCCTGGGGAGATCTCTAGGAGACAGCACAAGTCTCGCATGGCCAGCACGGCCGCCAGGGCACTCTGCTCACTCATGTTTCTTGCCAGGTAGGTCTTGGCCAGGTTTCTGAGTTTGAAGCTGCTGGCACCGGGGATGCGTTCCTGGATGAGAGGCAACACAGCCAGGAAACCGGAGATGGCGTCCTGGAATTCCCACAGCTTGTCAATATCCTCCAGGGCCTTGAAGAAGATGGGGAGGCCAGGCCCCCACAGCTTGGAGCAGGCCAAGATGGGACGGTGCATGGAGGTGAGGAAGCGGAGGAAGTGCTGCAGTCCGACCTCCAGGGAGACAGCCTTAGAGTAGACACTGAAGGCCCCGGGCTGGATGAGCACTCGGAACTTGCTTTCCCGATTCACGGCTGCCAGTTGGCTAATTTTCTGGGCTAGGCAGGAAAGAAGGGCAGGGTGAGCTTCCACGGTTCAGGAGGTACTGGGGTGGGTGCAAGGGGTCAAGCTGCTGACTCACTATCTAGAGAGCCCACCTTAAGGCCTGCTGGCAGAAACCAAATATCCTCCATGAGTAGTTCTCGCCTGGCTCTGATGGGAGAGGGGTCAGGGGCTCACTTGTCGGAAGATGGCTCTCCCTATCCCTCCTGCCCTAGAGTTTGCCCAACCCTAAGAACTCTTCCCCTTTTGTATTTTCTCAGCCTCCACCTCCACCAGAGACCCTCAGAATGTTTCTTCTGGGCCTTCTATTCTCCTGCTCCTACCTCCAACCCCATCAGTCCCAGCTGGATCACAGCCCAGGGCTGCAGACAGCAGAAATGGCCTATGTACCCTATAAAAGTATGGCCCAGAGTCTCCTCCTGAAGCCTGCAGATGGCTTTTTTGTGCTATACATATACCCGATGCTTCTGGCTGGTAGGCTAGCCCTAATGGCAGGGCTCATAACTGGTTGGCCAGGGCAAAGGGTCAGAGCTGAGGGACCAGGGCAAGGATGACATCGAGGAAGATAAGGGTCTTCCAGGAGGAGGAGTCACAACTCTCTGAGTCCTAGGTTCTGCAGGCCTCCCTGTGTATCCATTTGTGGGGTGGACCCTGTTTTGGGAAATGTGCGCTCAAAGCCAAAGGTCAAGTGTGGATTACTTGTCAGCCATGAGCTCACACACTGTTCCCAGCCTCTCCGTCTTGTCAGAAATGAACCTGTGGTGTTACACGTCTCCCTCCCACACCCAGGTTCCACTTCAGGCCAACATGGCAACACCAGGCATCCCAGGTGGGGTCAGAGTCCTCTGTCCACCTGGCTGCCAGGGCCCGCCAGTGCTAAGAGCTGCTGGAGCCTTACAGGTGTCTCTACCTGCACTCTTCCTGGGGACTCAGAGACTAAAATAAAAAGAGATGATGTAGCTCTTGGGGAACCCACTTTCATTGTCAATCTTGAGGTCAAAGAAAACCAGGGGCCTGTCTTCTGCTTGGGGGTCAGCGAGGCTCTCGTCCAGTGCCCTGAGGGAATTGGGGCCCTCCAGCTGGAGGCCACTGGACTCACTGCTGCTATCTTCCAGCTCGTGGGAAGGCTGCAACATAAGAAAAGCCAATAGGTCAGGAGTTCAGAGGCCTGGAGGTCCAGGAGAGACGAGTCTGCGCTCTGGAGCAAGTATGCACACACACACACAGGAAGATGCAGGAATGTCACCAAGCTGGCACAGTCGGAGCGTCTTTGTGCACCAGAGGGTAGATTAGTGGGGATGCACAAATGCGTGTGCAGGTGTGAAACAGGTCACACATGTGAGCCAGGGCACACACCTTAGGAAGGGATGTGTGAATGGGTAAGACCCTACAGGTGAGCATGAGTATGCACAGGTGTGGGGAGGCAGGCATGAGGGATATGAATCTATGAACAGTGTTGACACAAGATTGTGAAAGTGTGAGATGGGGTGGGGTGAGGTGGGGCAAGCTGTGCCTGCTTGTGGAGGCTCAGGGAAGGGGCCAACAGCTCGGTGTGCAAGGCCTGAGACATGTGCTCCTAAGTTCATCTCTGAGCAGACTCAGAAGAAACAGAAGGCACAAACAGGAACAGGAGATAGGAGCTTCATCTGCGATCCCAGGTGATTCTTGGGGAGGGGGAGGAGTCTGGCTTTCCTCAAAACCAGACTGTCCCATGGGGTCTTGTAGTATCGGGAAGGAAAGGGCTGCTTGGCCTCTTGGAGTCCACATCTAGGTGGACACACATTCCCTGGCTGGGAGAGGGTCTGGGAGGGAGCAGCTGAGAGCCTCAGATCCTGGAGACTTCAACTCTCCACATCCGTACCTCAGCTGCACAGAGGAGCCTTCCGGGACCCACGGCAGGTTTGCTGTGAGGCTCGGCTCCCCAGCATCAAGGTTGTCCTTGCTGGAACACCTGGCCTCAAGGATGGGAAGAGCTCTTTCTACCTCTGAGATTTTCCCAAGGAGCTGGGGCTACAGATAGGGTAGAGTCTCTGAGGATGATATACAAAGTTACTTAACAGCGCAGCTGGTTAGTGTCCTAGGAATGCCATGTTTGGACACTAGACAGGGCCAGGGTCTCTGGAACAGAGCCCGTATAAGGCTCCAGGTCTGTCTTCTTACAGACTGCTCTGGTAGTCAATGGAGTCAGCACCTGGGGCTGAGGCCTCAGTTCACTGTGGCCTCCAGCTAATGAGAGACAGTTAGCATAACTGCTGTCCTGGTGGTTGTTGTTGTTTTTGTTAACTTGACCCAAGCTAGAGTTATCTGAGGAGGAGGAACTACGGTTGGGGAAATGCCTCCAAAAGATTGCGCTTAGGCAACTTGTGGGGTACTTTCTTAATGAGTGATTGATATGGGAGGGCAAAGCCCACTGTGGGTGGTGCCACCCCCTGGGCAGGTGGTCCTGAGGTGTATAAGAAAGCAGACTGAGCAAGCCAAGAGGAGTAAGCCAGTAAGTAGCACTCCTCCATGGATTCTGCATCAGTTGCTGCCGTGAGTTCCTGCCCTGACTTCCCCGGATGATAGACTACAAGCTGTATCCTGAAATAAACCCTTTCCTGCCCAAGTCGTTTTTGGTCATGGTGTTTACCACCCACCTTTCTGAAACACTTGCTTTCCACAAACCTTCAGCCAAGAGAAGTCATATTGCTCACTAGAAAGCTAACCAGGGCTGGGCTTTCCTATAGAAGGCTGCTTTTCACTCAACTTACATTTGCAGTCCTGTGCCGGGCACCCCAACTTCTTCCCAGCCTGCCTTGCACCCAGAGACCCCACATGGCTTGCCTTTCCTGTGAGGACCTTTCTGGAGGCGTTCTCCTAGTTGCTAGCCGAGAGCAGTAGACCCAGTCCTCTTCCCCGGGGAAGAATCCGGTCATTTTCTGTCTGCGGCTTCCGGGGTCTTTTCCTCTACTCGGGGTTTCTGTCTGTAGGTCCCAGTGTCTATCCTCCCACGTGGACTGGGGGCAGAGCTGGACCACCCTGGCCATGGCCTTCCCCAGTCTGGGAACGTGCACTCTTGCCAGCCACTGAAGAGCAGGCTCACTCGCCCAGTCCGTTCTGCTACCACTGACATAACACACGGGCTTCATCTTCCTGGGTCTTCTTCTAGCTTCAAACGTCACTTCAAAAGCCCCTTTGTGGTCCCAGGTGCTTCCACCTGACTCCCGGCAATGACTTCCATGTCCTTCTGACGATGTCCCTTCAAGGCCTCGAAGGCAATTTTCCAGAGCAGGACATCTGGAGTGCCACACAACTGGACCTTCCGGTTAGTGCCTTCATCTTCACACCACATGGCAGGAAGCCTCATTTCTATATCTGCCTTCTCTGAGGGAACCTGTGAGTGTCTCATTAACAAGACGCCTCTTCCCCTTCCTCTGCGCCGCGACCAGAGAGAGGAAAGGCTGGGTCTGTCTGTTAGCCTGGACACAGCCCTTCCTGCCCCATCTCTGAGAATTGCCATGCAGGATGGCAGAGGCTGGTCTCTCTGGAACACCGTCTACTTGAGCTAGGCAGCTGTAAACTCCCAATTTTCTTTTTCTCTTACCTCCCAAACCAGCCTAGCACGAGTGGACCATTTAAGCAAGACGTTTCTAAAGGAGAGCCTACAGGGAGGCCACAGAGCATCTGGCACCGGCGTCTTTCCCTCCTGGCTCAGCAAGGGAGCCTCTGGTCACGCCTGCAGCCCTCTCCTCCATCTTAGTCCAAAAACCAGGACAGGGTGTGAAGGACAGGAGTAGACAGACAGACAGACAGACAGAGAGATGCTGGTGGGGGAAAGGGAAGTGGAGGCAGAAGGGAATAGGGTTGAGAAAATAGAGGTCGGCCCAGGGGTGAGAACAGCAAAGGGAAGGGCAAAATACTCTGAGAAACTGTGGAGTGATGAGGAGAGCCCAGGGGACGGGATGGGGGCTTAAGTGTCACTGTGGGCTATAAGCTCTCCTCCCCCTGTTCCCTGACAGAGGCAAGAGCCGGCCTTTCCTGTCCCTCCTGTATCACAGCCACTGTGTAAATGTCACTTTCTTTAAAACAAATGAGCATTCCTCTCACCCAGATGCTTAAGTGAATCCCCCAAATCAGTGGTGCTTGACTTTGGCCAGGCCTGAGTGGCATAAAAAGCTCTGGAAGTCCAGGCTGCACAGGGAACGATTCAATTAGAATCTGCAGGGGTGGTACCCAGCAATCTGCAATTGCTTAAACTCCTCCGTGCACCGCCAGGCTTGAGAACCCCTGGTCTACATAGGGGTTCGTTCCATGTTTGATCACCAACCGAACAGACACAAGCCAAATCCTTTGGGAAGCCAGCATTCAGCTTCGAGGAGCCATCTAGTACCTTCCATCAATGCTCAGCGAGAATTGTGATCCTGAGGAACTTTCTCAGCACTAAAGCTCCAGCTACACCTGGGCTCAGTTTAGCAAGACGCATGCATCTCTGGGGTTTGCAGGCACCAACTCCTAGCTCTTGCAGTCTTGAAGGCCTTGGAGGCACAACAAAGATATATGGAGTCCAGGCCACCTAACTGACTGCTACGACCCTTCTCCAGGCAGCTCTGCTCTTAGGCAAACCCTTCCCACCTTCTCGGCCAAGCACCTGACTCATGGTCTCTGACATGAGTGCTCATCAGTGTCACGACTGCATCTCTGCACCAGCTGCTGTCCATGGTCCTCCCTTCCTCTGCCAGTCATCACTGCTGCGTCTATCACAGGCTGCTCCCTTAGCTAAACCCCTTCCTGCCTGGTCCTTCTGCTGCCAAGGTGTCTCATCATCTGCCACAAATATGGGTGAGAACACCTACCTCTTCTGCTGTGACTCCTCAAACAGTGGCCCTGGCTAAGTGCAGGACTCGCCCACCTTTCCAGGGTTTAAGCAACAGTTCTCATCCCATGGACTCTACAAGAGACTAGGACTTGCTTTCTGCTCCAAAACTGTGACCGAGCTCTTCCAACGCATTCTACCTTGTTTAGTCTCTCCCCCTCAGACAGAGCTGCAGGTCAAGCTGGGCCTACCCCAGCTCACTAGGAAAAGGTGGCACTTCAACAGGCCAATAGTATAGAACAGCCCCTCACTGCAAGGCAGAACAAAGGCCCCACAGCGAGGATATGTGGCTGGGTAGCCTGGAACACTGTCCTCCCTCCAAGCTGCAGAGTGGGGATTTGTGGGGAGGTATGCTGTAGTGCCTCAGGGGTTTGGGAGGGTCCTAGAAGATGAGAGTGAAATGCATGAGAGGATCTAGTTTATTTTTTAAGTTGGGGACTCCTGTAATGGCTAGTTTTTACATATATACACAAAAGCAGTGGACTCTTCTCTTCTGCTCCCCAGGCCTGCTCTGCAGTGAGCAATGCCTTCTCCCTGGTCACCCCTTCCTAACCTGAAATGTATATCTCCCTTGGTGACCCTGGTACCCCCCAATGATGGTGGAGTTGGATTTCCTCTTCCCATCTGCTATGCTGCTTGTGGCATCTCCTGAGCTGAACCCTGCACTATGTCCAGGGAAACTGCTGGGTTACTTCTCTCCACTGTTCCTTCCTAGGTTCCCACCTCCATCCACCAGCAGTAGCTTGAACTTTATCAAAGATGATGAGCTAGAAAGAAATGTCCAGGTACCAGAAGAATACAAGCCATGGAAAGGCGAGGATCAAATTTTGGCTGGAGGTGAGAAATAATTAAAAGGGGTCTCCTGGGCTCTCAGCTTTTGTACCTAGGCAGATGGCAGAGTGATAGCGCGAGAGGAAATAAAGAGAATGTGTGAGGTACATAGGGGGACATCTAGGCAGAGCTGGCGGAAGGCCCTGACATTCTGGTCTGGCAGGCGGGAGCAAGTGTGGGCATCAGCTCTCTCTGGGCAACAACCAGTCAGAGTGGGCTGCACAGAGTATAGAGGAAAGAAGGCCCCGAGCCAATGCCAGAATGCTAACCTTTACAAGAGCAAGGAGGCCTGGAATGGAGCGCCCAGAGATACAAAGAGAAAACAGACTTCTGGGAAGAGCTAACCCAGTCACAAACGCCATGGGCCGTCTGGGACCACCGTGCTGAGAGGCCTGGGGCTCCCCTGGTGCTGACGGGTAGGGTTTGCAGGCATGGTGGAGAGGTTCAGAACGTGAGTTGAGGAGCGGTGTGAAGCACAGGCCAAGGGAGAAGCAGGGAGTGGGCAGAGACTGGCCCGAAGGCAGCGGATGAATCAGAAGACACAGGCCGATGAGCATGAGGTAGAGTGAGGCTTCCCACAGGGCAGGGGCGGGGCTGGCTGGGCTAGCTGGGCCAGGACACAGGTGTGGGTCTTAGAGGCAAGCCGACTTCCGGGCAGAAGGGCAGCAACAGGCAAATCTGTAATTAGGTAGCAGATGCCCACGATTCCCACACTGTCCAAAGGGTTTCTGTTTCCTCCCAGAGCAAAAGGTACAGTCAACAGGTAAGAAAGAAGCCCAGGAAGAAGCCCAGAGAAGTATCCCTAGGGAGCCAAATGAAAGCAGGAGGGTGTGACCAGAGTCCTTTGCTCTTGGCCTTCCTGTGTGGCTTTTCTCCAGCTTGTCTCCAGGGGGCAGCAGAGTCAACATGGCCCTGAATCTGTGGTTGTTTCTGCCAGCAGGTCTCCAAGAGAGAATGATTGAAACATCTCAGCTGGAGGGAGGTGATGGTAGGTTTGAGGGCTGGAGGAACATGAGGCGGTGGTCTGAGTCAGGGCAGTCCATTTAGAGATGGTGTCAAGGAACGCAGTGTGGCCATGTCACTGCTGGGCAGCTGAAGTGGCAGGCTGAAGATCCTTCAGAGACCAAGGAGCTTAGGACAGATGGCGGGTGTTGAAATCAACCAGGAAGAAAGCAAGACATGAGGGGGGAGAAAAAATGTAGGGGGGGAAATGGTCCTATCGTCCCTCCATGAGAGGGGAGGTGGGCAGGTGTCCAAGACAGACTGGGGAGATAAGGTTAGTTACACCCTAAGAGCCACCTCAAAGCCACCAGGTGAGCTGTACAGGCCTTGTCCTGCTTCCCACTTTGGATGCTCATAAGTGTGGAAGGAAGAGAGCCATGTTTTCCCCCAGAGAGGAGCTAAGTTCCATGCAGGATAAAAGACAAACAGCCCTCCAGGGAAGATCCTACACGGGATCTGATGGCTGTGGAATAAGGGTTCACAACGGAGATCATTTAACAAGTATTTATTGAGCAGTCATACCTGCCAGGCCTTGGGATGGATAGTCTCTGCATGCATCGGCAGGGATATCTGGCCACAAGACTGCAGACAGTGGCATGGGGTGGCAAGCAGCCACGGAGGAGGGAAGAACTCAGGTTCTCAGAGGCCTGTCTGATAGAGGGCCTAGGCCTGGACTGGTAGGGATGAAGCCTCTTGGGTGGCTAAGGGGGTGGTAATGAAATTTCAAAGACTTCAAGGGAGACCTTGAACTTGGGGATTCTCCGCAGTGGCTTTGTTAGAATCTCTGGGGGTACCTGCTACCTGTGCACTACCCATGGAAAAAGCATTAGGCTGAGAAGCAAGGGTGAAAAACTAAGTTGCAAAGCCACTGGTGGAAATCGGGGGGGGGGGGGGGAGCCCCGGGAGAGCCCCCGAAGGCTCTGCGCATCCAGCAGAGTGTGCTGATGCCCCCCTGTAGATAAGTTATCAGCAGGACGCCTGGGAAGCCCTATGGTGGCAGGGGTGGTGGCCTGAGCTACCAGAGGAGGCCTGTGTCGGGGCATAACATCACTGGGGGTATAGGCTACCAAGAATGTGATGAAGGCAGGGGGCTCTCCTTGCTTTGTGTGAGAAAATGCAGATCTGACAGAGGACAGCAGGATGCTTCTGGCAAGTGGTAGGCTGGCCGGAAGACTCGGTGTCAGAGCCGGCAGCTTGCTCAGTGGGATGATGGGAAGACCAAGCTGGTGGCTGGCAGGTGCCTTGAGGTAGACTGCGGGCCCTGTTGGAGTGGGAGTTCCAATGTGGGTGGGAGGCTCTTCGGGTGCTCAGCAGGGAGGAGTAGGTTGGCGAAGAGGGTGTTGCAGTGGTATCCAGTAGCTCTGTATATTTTCCAATACAGAATCTCAGACTGTGGCTGGAAAGAACCTCGGGGACCCCTGATCTAACCTTTCTCCCGACTCAGGCTCTGTTTCCCCCAGACGCTTAAGAGTCTAGTCTCTAATAACATACCTCCAGGTAGTCACTGGTTTCACTATAAGATGCCTTTAAAGAAGTTTTCTAATGTGAAGTAAAATCTTGCATGTAGCTCCTGTGGTGGTTTGAATGAGAATGTTCCCCATACGCTCAAATGTTTGAATACTTGGACCCCAGTTGGTGGAACTGTTTGGGAAGGATTAGGAGGTGTGGCCTTGTTGGAGGAGGTGTGTTACTGGGAATGGGCTTTGAGGTTTCAAAAGCCCTTGCCATTCCCAGTCAGCAGCGCTCTCTGTAATTTGTGCTTGTGTATCAGATGTGAGCTCTCAATGACTGCTCCAGCACCACACCTGCCTGACTCTTTCTACTATAAGATGCCTTTGTCATGGTGTCTCTTCCCAGCGATAGAAAAGTAAATAAGTCACTCCTGCCCATTATTTGTTACCCATGGACACATTCTATCCATCACTAGCCTTCATTGATTGATTTTGTTGTTTTGTTTGTTTGTTTTTCAGACAGGATCTCTCTACATATCTCTGGGTGTCCTGGAACTCACTATGTGGACCAGACCAGCCTTCAATTCACAGGGATCCATACCTGCCTCTGCCTCCCAAATGCTAGGATTAAAGGCAGAAACCACTACACCTGGCTCATTGTTTAACCAGAGAACGAACTCTTGTCCAGCTCTCCTCATGGAGAACTTAGCAGATAGAAAATATATAAGGAAGCTCTAGACAAGGGCTTTGGATATTCCAGAGGACAGCCAGGCCCTGGAGGAAGCAGTCTAGCAAGCATTTCAGAGGCATTCTTGCCTGGTGCAGTGAGGGGCTAGGATGTAATAAGCATGCAGCTGGTACTTGCAAACTCTCCTTGGTACAGTTTAGGCTTTGATTGCCTCACTAGAAAATTCCCCAGGTGCCAGATGAGCCCCAGAGTCACCTGCTGTGGCTGCAGCCTTTGGGGCCTTAAATGAGGGGAGGCAGGAGTCCTAGGCCGAACTCCGAGTTACTCACCAGATTCTCGGTATCTGAGTCTTCCGAGCTGCTGATCACCACAATTCGCTCTTCTGAAATGGAGAGGGGGTGGTGGCATTAAATCCTTCCTGAGATATCCACTGGCTGGGGTAAGAGATGGCCACCCAGGAGAGTCCTTGTAAGCCAATGGACTGAGGGTGGCAGATGCCCTGTCCTGTGTGCATCAGGAGGAGATAGAGTGTATATACCTCCAAGTAATAGTGTTTGGCACTGGCCGAGTTTTGGAGGAAAGGAGTCAGAGCTAGGGCATAGCCCCTCAAGTGTCCCACACTGGAATCACAGCAAAGTACAGTGTAAACTACCCCCACCATACTCAATGGCAGCTCAGAGCAATGTGTGCATGGGAATCCTGGTGGCTTTGAGCGCCTAGGTGGGATCAGAATGTGGGGTGGGAGCTGGGAGTGTTCCAGATATCTGAGGACAGCATGAGGGTCTTACCCAAGTGCCAGCTTGCCTAATCTCCTTACCTGTTTTCTCTGTGTCGCTGGTAACATGGTTGCTGGTGGGCGGGGGGGTCTCCTTTTCTCGGATGGGGCTCTCAGGGCTGGATGGCCCATCCAGATGGGGAGGAGAGATGGCCCTGGAAGTGCTGGGCCTGGGCTGCTCAGGGGAGCTAGAGATCAACCTGTTCTCATCCTCCTCTGTGGACTCCATCTTGATGATCTTCCGGCGGCGGCAATCGCTATGGCAGCACTTCCTCTTCATGGGGGTGATTGTCTGAGAGGCCTCCTGCACAGTGGGGAGTTATGGGGTGACTCAGGAGTCTGTAGGGTTGCTGGGCTGAGGACCCTGAGCTGTGTGCCAGGGGCTTGTGGCATGGTTTTGCTCCTGTTCCTTTGGCCAGGCTGACCATGTCTCTGCAAACAGGAAGCTCTCTCGGGTTGCCATGCACACTGGTCATGGCCGCTGACCAACAACATCTCTGTTGGCCTCACAGCTTTGGCTGTCTCAGCATCCCAGCCGGGCTGAGACTGGCTCAAGCTTATTGGGAGCTTCCTAGGGGAGCATCCCAGAGCAATGGAGACTATGGAGTCCCTGCTGAGCAAATAAAGACCTCAGGAAGGCCCCGATTCTCATCCGGCTATGCCTCAATGCTGGCTGGAGTCTGAGCCTTTCTGATGAGGCGGGGCTGAGTAGGGGGGACTTACCTCTCGATATGTGGAGCCTTCTTTCATAGAGAAAGCATATACTGGCACAGGGTGGGCTCCAGGCACTGACTGCACCACAGCCACGGGTGGAGTCTTAGACAGCCTCAGGGCCTGAGCCTGGGTCCTCTGCACCTCACTGGCCTGTAAAATCAGGTAACAAGAAAGTCAGAAGTGACCAGGGACCCTGGGCCTAACAACCTGCCTCGGTTGTAAGCTTCTTGGTCCCAATCAGATTGTTCACTGGGACAAGTAGTTCTCCCCAAACCCTCCATGAGGGCACTTGCTTCTGACCTTGGGTTGCTGGTACCCAGGCACCACGTCAATTTCCTGACAGGGTAAGAAGATACCTCAGGGACCACAGAGCCCAACTCCTCAGAAGATGCCTGACAACTAGCCTCGCTTGCTCACCGCTAGAGACAAGCTGCTTGCTGGTGAAAGCAGCACCTGCCTCAGCAGTGAGAGAGTAGCAGCAGTGAGAAAATCCGAGCCCAGCCTCCTGTGAGCTTGCCTCTACCCCTGAGTCTTAACTCTGTCCAGCAGCTGCTGCATATTGGAATTACTTAAAACTCACTGGGCCTCGGTCTCCTTCCAAAAAAAGTGGGATAATAACATTTGTTTCATATGACAATACGGACGAAAGGTGCCAAACATCTTCAGCATATCTAAAAGAGTATGCAGTACTTACAGAGTCTCATTAGTGGGCGTGATGAGGACGGCTAATGAATATAATACTGGTTTTATTACTATTCCATGTCAGACTTGGTGCTCGGGTTTTTGTGTATCTATATCAAAATGAAGCAGGGGCGGTCCCCCAAAAAGTGAAAAAGGAGCTGGAGAGATGGCACAGAGGTTAAGAGCACTGGCTACTCTTGCCAAGGACCCAGGTTCAGTTCCCAGTACCCACGTGGCAGCTCCCACTCATCTGTAACCCCAGTTTTAGGGGATCTGACATTCTCCTCTGGCCCCCGCAGGCACTGCACACACATGGTACACTTATGTGTAGGCAAAACACTTATACACATAAAATAACAATAAATAAACCTTTTTCAAAATGAAAGAATTTCCACATGACTTACCCATTCCACTCCTAGGCACTGCCCCTAAAGGACTAAAGGTGGGTGTTCAAACGCAAACTTCCACACGGGGCTGGGCAGGCAGCTCAATGGTAAAGCACCTGCCCACCCTGTGCCGAGCCCCAGATTCAATCCTCAGAACAGGAGCCAAAGGTTTAAACATCTTATCTTTTTCTTCATAGCTCCGCCATTGCTGGCCTACAAAAGGCTCTCCTTCTACTCAGGCCAGGAACTCTGGAGGGCAAGGCTGGGTGCCTCTCCTTCTGTTCCCTCAACACTCCACTCACCAGCATTAAAGAAGCAGAAGACAGTAAGGGGGAAAGTCACAACTGATTTATAGTTAGTGTCTTAGAACAGCAGTTCTCAGCATGTGGGTCACGACCCCTTCGGGGTTTGAATGACCCTTTCACAGGGGTTGTCTAAGCGCATTGGAAAACACAGCTATTTACACTATGATTCATAACAGTAGCAAAATTACAGTTATGAAGTAGCAATGAAAATAATTTTATGGTTGGAGGTCACCACACCATGAGGAACCGTATTAAAGGGTCACAGCTTTAGGAAGGTTGAGAACCACTGGGTTAGAGTTTTAAAATCATAAATACGTTCCCTGCTGAGGCAGTGCTGTGAGGGCCAGAGCCGAATCTCCTACCAGGACTGACGACGCAGTCACATTACCCTGAGATAGGTCTGTGCCTGCCTCCTGTGACCTTTGCACCCACACACTGCTACCCACCTCTTTCTGGACTCCTATCCTCGCCACTCAGGCTATGACCATGGTGTAAAGCAGGAATTTTTGTAAAGCAGGGCACTGCCAAAGTTCAAGTTCAAACTGCTTCACCGCTGAGTCTCTTTGGGTCTGCATCTCTGCAGGAGGCCTTAGGCTCCATGCTGTCTTGTACCTCTAAATTCTCAAAGTCCTGCCTCCCCCAGGAAGCCTTTCCTGATTGCTGGAGCCCACGGCAATCTCTTGCCCGTGGGTCACCCCAGGGCAAAGATAGAGAGGCTTAATACCCTTGTTGCCCACCAGAGGATCTGCTTGGTCCTGAGCCCACATCTTGACATGCAGACACACACAACGGAGTGACCAGGATCGGGTGGAGAAAGATGCCAGGCGCAGGAAGGAACTGAGAGGACTTTGCCCTGCCGCAGGGGAGCCATGCCTACGAGTGTTGGTGGAGGAGAATGGAAAGGACGCCTGTGCATTTCTACCCTGGGAAGCACTAAGTCAGAGCAATCGGAGGAGGAAGAACTACCTCAAGAATGAACAAACTTCCTGTCCCCAAAGACATCTGCATGAAAGTCATCGAGTCAAGGGTGCAGCAGAGGGAATACCAACATGAGACTACCTAAGGATGTCTTCCCACCCTGAGAAACTGTAGGTTTTAGGTATGGGATGAATCTGTGAGACTGAGCTCTGACTCTCAGCCTTAAATCCAAGAACCATGTGGGTGGGGGTGAGGTGCACCTATGCCAGCCCCAGAAACTGGCTCATACATTTAGTACGAGCGTCAGGGATATCCTGTGTCACATCCAACAGGGCCATTGTTTACATTTACTTCCTTCACTTCCTGCTCACCCCTGGGTCTGACCCCTCCTGAACTAGCCCATGGCCCATCAAGAGCTACTCAGGCATTCGGGAATGCGGCGCCAGCCAGCCAAACCTTCCTTAACTCTTCTTTAACACTCTCCTTCTGAGAAGTCCAGCCATTTGCTGTCCCCTCTCAGGCATTCATTCTCCCTGCTGCCACAGGACATCAGGACTCCTTGCCTACCGCATCTCCTCACACATCAAATCCCTCTCACCTGCTCAAGGTCCAGAGAGTCCCTGGGAATACTGGCTGCCTCTGGGGTGGCTCTCCTGGCTACAGCTGCATCTGGAAAAACACAAAACAAAAAGAGAGAGAAAGCACAAGGGCTGTCCAGCAAGGAGAATTCTGGGCTGGGACAGTGACAGGGAGGTGGTCCTGGCTTTTCCTGGGTATTCACTATTGAGCATGTCTCCACAGAGGGGCTGGAGTCGGCTGTTGTAGGCATGAATCCAACGAGAGCAGAGGGGAAGGTAGCATGGCTCTAAATCCCAAGTGCACACCTTTTCATCTCTTGGGAATCATTCACGGCCTAGATGGAGAAGATGCAAGTTCATCTCCATTCTAGGACGGCACCTTTACAAGCCCATAGCCATCAGCTCCAGGAGGGAGCCTTTGTTCTTGGAACCTGCCAGTAGCCAGTAGGGGTACCCCTCCATAGCTGCTCAGAGTTGACCTTCCAGCCAAAAGATTTAAACGAAAGACCTGAAGGTGTACATGTGCACTCATGGTCTTCGTTCTGAAAGCCCCTCGACGCCATCAGCTCATACTGGACACAGCTCCTGGATTTTGATTCAGAGCCAAGCATGTCTCTGAGCTATGCTATGTGGCCCAGAATCTTCTCCCAGTTTGACAGGACAACTTTTGAGGTAGGAACTGGTCTGCTACTTCTGTACCTCATAAGAGCCCAGTACTAGTAAGGCCCTCAAGGCTGGCAGCTGGCTGCTTCATTCTAGGGGAATTCTTCCTTTCAGTGTCTGACCAAGTACCTCCCTGCTATTTCCTGAGCCTCCTCTCCTAACCTTACATCCCAGTTGACTTCTCTTTTCCCGGTCATTGGGGACTTAAGAGGCCACATCCGGCTGCAAGGATACCACATCCTGTTCTCAGCTCAGCAGCTTCTCAATTCCCACATGTTCCCCAAGGTTGATAAAGTCACATCTATTCCACAGAGTCTTATAAGTTAGCCAAGGGCCTCCTCTGGGTGTCTGCCACACCAGATCATCATATCCTTTTATTCTGCCCTCTGGAACCTAAGACCTAATAGTTGTCTTTCATCTATCAAATGGAGATAGATCATCTTTTCTGTCTTGGCATCCCCTGCGGGCCCTTTAAAGGTCAAACCAGCTGCCCAGGAGTGTGGCCTCAGCACTTACCTGTCCTCTGGGTGATACAGGAGATGAGGTCCTGCAGGCACCACTTGAACTCCTCGAAGCCGCTGGTGCGCAGCTGGACTTGCTGGTTCTGGGGCTCCTCCTGGCTCAGGCGGCTGAGGGCCTTGCGCAGAAAGCCATGCATGTCCAGCACCTCCTGGTCGGAAGCATAGAGCTTCATCTTATTGACCAGCGCGCCACCACTGCGGATGCGCTGCAGCACAGCTTCCAGGTGGCCCAGCTGACCAGCTATTTCCTGGTAGTCCCTCTGGTAGCGTGCATTCACCGCCTCAAGCAGCTGGCGCTCCTGCGCCTGCACATGCTCTACCACCTGGCGAACGCGTGCGCGGATGCGCTCCTCGGTGTCTGCGCGTGCGTGCTCCAGCTGGCCTATGGTGGTGCGCATCTGCGCGTGAGCACTGTCGAAGACCTTGTCCTGCTCCTGCAGCGCCTGCGTCATGGTGCCCAGCTCCTCATACCGCTGCTGGATCTCGTCGCCAATGTCGCACCGGAGATGGTTGTGGTCGCCATCCAGGAGGGCGCATGCGCAACACAGAGGTTTGGAACAGCCTCGGCAGTAGATGCTGCGGACACATAGGACCCACTTAGGACATGCTCTTTCTCAGTTTATGCTTTTCCCTACTCAGTGTCTGTGTTTATGGTTATGATAACGGATCTATCCATAAAATACCAGACAGTAAAAAGCTACTACAGAGCCAGCAAGTTCGGGAAGTAAAGGCACTCGCAGCCAAGACTGACAACCTGAGTTTGATTCCCTAGAACCTATACGGTGGAAGGAGACAACCGACTTCTGCTGTCCTCTGACCTCTACATGCGTGCCACAGCACACGTGCACCCACATGCATACACACATTTTTTTAAAAAGCTTTAAGAAAAACCTACCACAGTAACAATACCTCCACCTAGGCAGCAATGCAGACACGGACAAAAAGAAAGAACCACTCTCCGCCATTTCTCACCACCCCCTAACCCTAGCTCTGACCCTCCCCTGCCCACTCAGGCCTCAGTTGAGCAGGGTATGGTTTCTTCTTCCCACCTCTCCACGTCCAAACTCCAAAGCAGCTGACGTGCATGTCACTCCACGTTTGCAAGCCCTGACCGGGTGCTTTTATCATTCCCTTTTCACAGATGAAGAAACCAGGACTTAACAGCTAAACAATGTGGAGGGCTAATGTTTGTTCCTAAAAAATAAAATCATACTACAATTTTACAAGTTACCTGGTAACTTCCTACTCTAATCTTTCATTCAAGACATTCCTTTAGTACATAAGAACAAACCTAATGTATTTCTTAATAGCTTCATTATAACTACATGGACAATTGTTTAGTTCAACAGGCTCCCTTTTGACAAACACTCACGTGATTTCCTATTTGTGCATTTTCTTTCTGCCTTTCTTCTCTCTCTCTTTTATTGTTTTGACTGATGTGAACGGTGATTAAATAACATAACATCCATGTTAGGCAGCCTAATGTATGGGTGCCTTTCTCTCTATGAAATAGAGTACAAATAATAGATTGCTAGATCAAAGAATGTATCTCTCTATCTTAATATTTTATGCATGTAAAAATATTAATTAATGGTAAGTATATGATGTCATGGATATTTTAATTAGTTGGATTTTTCCAGTTCACAACATCATGGTGTATGTGATATATATAGAGATAGATAGATCACTATATATAGTTTTTATTAGTCAATTTAATATATAGGCTAACAGACTTTCACAGCATTTACTGTAGTTTTTCTATCTAATTTTTGAACATGTTACACGGTGAAAGGACTTTGAATGTGTGATTAAATTAAGAATCTGGAGGTTATGGGAGCTGCAGAAACAGCTCAGAAGTTTAGAGCACTTGGTGCTCTTGCAGAGGCCCCCAGATTGATTCCCAGCACCTACACAGTGGCTCACAATGTCTGTAACTCCAGTTCCAGGAGATCTGATGCTCTCTTCTTACCTCTGTGGGCCCTAAGCACACATGTAAGCATACATACATGCAGGTAAAACACATAAATAAGTAAATCTTTTAAAAAGATTATTTAAAAAGAAGTTTAAGATTGAGAGATTATTCTGAGTTATCTGGGTGTTATCTCAAGAGCTGTAATAAAAGAAAGAAGGGAGGCAGGAGAGTGAGAGAGGGCCTGATGGGAGCAGAGGCTGGAGTCACGTCCTCCTGATGGCTTTGGAGATGGAAGGGAAGAGGTGCCAAGGAATGTAGGTAGCACAGACCCATTTCAAACATCTGAAGTCCAGGGGGACAAGAAAAGGGATCTGTATTGTTGTAAACCCGAGTTTGTGGTGATTTGTTATAGCAGCGATGGGAAATTAACATAGGAGCCAGGTAGCAGCCTCGGTCTAAGTTCTTAACCACAGTAATTCTGTGGCTTCAAAAGTTACTGGGAAAGATACTTTCAGCGACTTCTCCAGAGATAGTCTGCAATTTACTCTCACCCCCGATGTTAAGAAAAAGCTCACTTGAGACCTGGGGAAAGGTCTTACCTGGGGCCACTTTGGCCTCAGTAACCAAGATCAACACGACCCGGAACTATCAACAGAATGCTGCTGGCCAGACCCTGGTCCTCTGCTTTACCAGCTCTCACCCTCCACAGACCACTCAAAGTGATGACGCCTCAGCACTCAATCAGACGCTGGAGGCAAAGGATTCCCAGAGAGCCCAGAGTGTGGGAAGAGGACAGGCCCAAGAGTGCAGCTCTTCCATCCATGGAGTCCGATCTACGGAACAGGGTCCTGTTACCCAGAGGCAGAACCAGACTGAGATAAACAGCAGTGGAACAGAGGGGGGACTGTACCCCAGGAGCACGCCATTTGCAGGTCACTAGAGGTAGACCCAGAATCAGGGTGACCCGTCAAGGGGCTGCCACCTAGACCCAGGGATGATCTTAGCCAAGTGGTTCCTTCCCCCTCATCTGAGGAATGCTCACTGGGCCTGTACTATGTGCTTGGCACCATGGAAGAGGCAGAGGTGAGATGGATATCTACACAGGGTTCTGTGCCAAGAACTTGGTTTAGTCAAGACAGAGAGTTGTATCTCCAGAAGGGCATATGGCCAGTTACTTCCTTCCAGAATACACAAAAGAATTCACTAAAACACTACTGAGTCAGCAAGAAATTACTCAGCAAAATGACCATATCACACCAGAATTGAAAGAGTGACAGAGAAAGGAGAGGGAGAGAGAGAGGGTGGGGGGAGAGAGAGAAAGGGAGAAGGAGGGAGGGAGGGAGGAAGAGGATGGGAGATCTTAATTCTATTCCATCAAAGGAAATAAAAACAAATTGGGGTGGGTGGGGGTTCCACTCACAACAATAATCCAAAACTGTTATAAAATACTTAGACATACTAGCAAGAAATACGCAAGATTTATTCAAAGAAAATAACAAAAACTCATTAGAAATAAGTCTAAAGAACAGAAAAGTGGGGCCAGTGAGACGGCTCAGTAGATAAAGGCGAGAGCCATCCAACCTGACCACCCGAGTTGGATCCCTAGGACTCACATGGCAAAGAAAATAACCCCAGCTTCTTTGAGTTGACCTCTGACCTCCACATCTGTGCCATGGCAGATGCACACAGGCACAAGCACATAATCAATCAGTCAATGTCCTGGCATGGCGAACCGGAAGAAAGCACAAAGTCCAACTCCTAACCAGGAAGCTATCTGCAGTTGATAGAGTTTTCATCAGTGAAGCGACATGGGGTGTATGAACCACACTTCAGGGCAGGCCTCATGCTCAGGAGTAGCTGGACAACACAGAACTGATTCCATGGTTTTGCTTTTTCTGTTTGCTTTTTTTTTTTTTTTAAGAGGAGAGAGAGAGAGAAAGAACATGCAATTGGTTGAGTAGGGAGGAAGATCTGGGAGGAGTTGGGAAAGGGGAGAGAATATGATCAAAATATATTGTATGAAAAATTAAAAAAAAAAATAGCCAGGCGGTGGTGGCGCATGCCTTTAGTCCCAGCACTCGGGAGGCAGAGGCAGGCAGATCTCGGTGAGTTCGAGGACAGCCTGGTCTACAGAGCAAGATCCAGGACAAGCACCAAAACTATAGAGAAACCCTGTCTCAAAAAAACCATAAAATAAATAGATAAATAAATAAGAAAGAAAGAAAATTAAAAAATAAAGAAATAGATAAATGTAATTTTAAAATTAAAAAAATCTTAAAACCCAGAAAAGTAGATGAAGTTCCTCATTAGAAAGACTAAATATTGTAAGATTGTCCATCCTCAAGACAGCATAAATATTTTAAAGACATTTATATCTAATTATGAGATTTTAAAAACTTAGCCAAATGATTATAAATGTCACATGTAGGAACCGATGAACCAAATAGCAAAGGAATGTTTGAAAAGCCTGTGGAAGGAAGGCAATGGGGACTCTTCTCAGTCAGGCAGCACTTACTAAAAGAAACATGGAACTAGAAGAGTATGAAGAGTCAAAGGATCTGGCTTAAAACACTGGACACACCACTTATTCAGTAGGTAGTATTCATTGTGTCCTGGGTCCCCAGCTCTTCCTGACATCCTTAGGGCAGTGAATGGCACCACCATTCTCAAGCCAGACACTATGGGGTCATCAAAGATGCCTTCCTCTCTACCACTTCAACAATTCACCAGTAATTCTTTTTTAAGATTTGTTTATTTTATGTATGTGAATGCTCTAGCTGCATTATGACTTTACGCCAGAAGGGGGCAGCAGATCCCACTATAAATGGTTGTGAGCCACCATGTAGTTGCCGGGAATTGAACTCGGGACCTTTGGAAGAGCAGCTGAGCCATCTCTCCAGCCCTCACCAGTAATTCTTATTGGCTGAGTCGACCTTCATCTACTTCAAAAAGGTTAGGAGGTCAGCTATGTGCAGCAGAGGCTAGGACAAAAAGATGTGACAGAAAAATTCTGGCTCCTCACCTGTTACATCACTGCTAATGTCTTCGTTTTTTGCCAATCTGGGGCACTACCCAAAGCTTGGCCTATCTTGGTCCCCCCTACTCCAGTCGAGACTCCCCAGTGCCTCCACTCTGTAATTTCCAAAGGAGAAGCTGAGATGTGGGTGTGGAAACTGTGCCCTTTATGGTCACAACCATCTCATGTCAGTTACATGGTAATAAAGAACACCCAACTTTTTCAACAAGATTAGAGAACTGAGGGGAAATTCCATTGAATTTTGTGATGATACATTATAATTACACACTGATGAATAGTAACAGAATTTGCCAATAAATGTTGCAAGAAAGAAAATGAATTTGGGGACTGAGAAGACAGCTTCATTGGTAAAGTACTTACTGCACAGCATGAGGCCTGAGTTTGGGTCCCCAGCACTCACAAAAACAAGGCATGGTGACCCACGTCTGTAATCCCAGCCTGGGGAGGCAGAGACAGCTGGATCCCTGGAGTTTGCAGCCTGTCAGTCTGGCTGAATTAGGGAGCCCCAGGCTCTGTGACTCTGTCTCAAAAAGTAAGGTGGATAGCAACTGAAGAAGACACTAACATCAACTTCCAGTCTACAAACACACACACACACACACACACACACACACACACACACACACACACACACACAGAGTCATGCATATAGTCATGTACGCATACACATAGTCATGCACACACACACAGTTATGCACACACACAGTCATGTACATATACACACAGTTATACACACAGTCATGTACACACACAGTCATGTGTACACACACGCACACAAAGAAAAAGCAAGCTTTATTTTACAGATAAGCACAGTGATTGAGTTATTTTTACTTAAGTCTGATCTATTTTCACTAAACAAAACAGCAAAATAGAATATCCAAAATAGGGCTGGAGGGATGGATCAGAGTTTAGGAGCATTGGCTGCTCTTTCAGGGGTCCTGAGTTCAATTCCCGGCAACCAAATGGTGGTTCACAACCATCTATAATGAGGTATGGTGCCCTCTTCTGGCTGGCAGGCATACACGCAGGCAGAAGACTGTATGCATGATAAATAAATAAATAAATCTTTAAGAAAAAAAAAAAAGAATATCCAAAATAATCAGTTAAGGCCATGAGTTAAAAAAGGATATTCGGTAAGAGACTAAGACAACAGCATGCTACTCTATTAGATAAGCAACATATAAAAACAGCCAACTCTGCCATTTACTTACACCCATCTTGAAATACCACACTAACCTTAACAGCTTTGGCAGAATATGTCCAAAGTGTAAGATATGCCATGCCAGAAATTTGTTACAAAATTCAATGACCAAAATTCATCATTAAACATTAACAGAATCTGGTGATATGCAAAATAGACAATGATTCCCTATGTGACACAGCAATTCTGGAATTATCGAGTAAGTTATAAAAATGACTATTATGTGGCTTTGCCTGTATATGGCAGCTCTAATTTTGGTTAACCCATTCAAATGTTAAATAAGTTCCCTTCAAAGCATACTGATACTGTTTGGTTATTAATAGGAAAACACTGAAAAAATAACCCAAAAGGTGTGATATCAGTGGTAGCACCCAGGAACAAGGGTAAGAAGGCAGAAAGTGAGGAGAAAGAAGAGTGATGTAGGAAAATGTCACTGAAAATGTCACAGAAGTTTTAGATAATGGAGTCTGGCAAGTTCCAGAATAATTTGATACAAAATGCTCACCATCAAGACAGCTTAGATGTCTTAGGTTTCTAATGTTGTGATGAAACACCATGACCAATGCAACTTGGGGAGGAAAGGGTTTATTGGGCTTACACTTCCACAGCACTGTTCATCACAGAAGGAAGTCAGGACAG
Organism: Peromyscus eremicus; assembly: GCF_949786415.1. Classification (NCBI taxonomy): domain Eukaryota; kingdom Metazoa; phylum Chordata; class Mammalia; order Rodentia; family Cricetidae; genus Peromyscus; species Peromyscus eremicus. Next base: position 52,712,358 of record NC_081422.1, read on the forward strand.
GAACTTGGACAGGAACTCAAACAGGGCAGGGCTTGGAGGTGGGAGCTGATGCAGAGGCCATAGAGGGGTGATGCTTACTGGCTTGCTCCTCATGGCTTGCTCAGCCTGCTTTCTTATAGAACCCAGGACCACCAGCCCAGGAATGGCACCACCCACAATGGACTAGGGCCTCTCACATTGATCACTAATTAAGAAAATGTCCCAAAGGCTTGTGTACAACCCAAAGTTCTGGAGGCATTTTCCCAGTTGAGGCTCCTTCCTCTCCAGTGACTCTAGCTTGTGTCAAGTTGACATAAAACTAGCCAGGACATTGGTTAATTAACAAATTTCAATAGTAAGAAACATCTTTGGGCACTAAGACAGAAGAGAGGGTGCTGGGGAGAGGGCTCATGCTTGCAGATGGACCTGACTTTGGACCTCCAGCACTTGTGTGAAAAGCTGGGTGCAAAGGTCTATCCAGGGGATGAGTTCCATGTTCAGTCACAGACCATGCCTCAAAAAGCAAGGTGACTATTGAAAAGAGACAGCCAGTGTCAACCTCTGGCTTCCATAGGTACGAGCATGCTTACCTCCCCCCCGCCCCACACATACACATCTGAACACATGCTTACACACACACACAAAGACAGAAAAAGAAAATCTATTTTCCCTTGGCCCTCAACTTTTTTTGACGAATAAAATGCAGCAGTGTGTACAACATTCAGAAGGAAAGAGTGTGACCCAGGAACACTAGACTTGGCTTAGACGTCACTCAAGTCTATGAGCAGCCATGAATAGTCTCAAACCCAAGAGAGACACAAGCAGCTTGGAACACAGGAGTCCTCCTTGAAGGAAAATATTTACTATGTCCTTCAGTCAGGAGCTCAACCAAAACACAGAATCTGGGTGTTGATAGTATGCAGCTCAGAGGTAGTAAACACTCATCCCGGATTCCATCTCCAGTTGTGGAGGGAAAAAAATCCAACAATTTGGGGTTCGTGATGTAAAATGGCCCCGAGTTGAGGTGGAAACAAAACTGCAGGAATAGGAACTGAGCATTCAGACTGACCACAGCTTAGATTCCATGAATACTAAGATGGAGTGCTTCATCACAAACAATTAGACATCAATAGGTTTTTAAAAAAGTATTTGGGGCTGGGGATAGGTCAGAGGACACAGCTTATGTGTGGAGATCAGAGGACAAATGCAGGAGTCATCTCTCTCTTTACCCTGTAGCCTCTGGGATTAAACTTAGGTCACCAGGCTTGGGAGCAAGTGCTCTTACCCATTGGGCCATCTTGCCAGCCCCTCCAATAACTTTTTTTAAAGTCTAGGCATTGAGGTTTAAAAAAGGTGAGCTTAGAGGAATCTTTTTGGAAGGGTGTTCCCTCTCTCTCTCTCTCTCTCTCTCTCTCTCTCTCTCTCTCTCTCTCTCTCTCTCTCCCTCTCTCTCCTTTCTTTTCCCTTCCCTTTTTGGTGACTGGGGATCAAACTCAGGGCCTCAGCAGACACTCTACACTGAGTTTCATCCCCAGACCCTAAAACATACTCTGAAGTTGGCAAGTCTAATTTGTTTTTCTGTTAAATTCGAGGAAAATGAAACTTTACATTGCTTTAACAGCATGCTTCCTTTTAACAGTACAGTTCTAAAGGAAGACACTCTGAGTTCTAAATAAGCAACCTGCAGAATCCTTCTGCTAGCTGCAGGCTGCAGGAAGGGGAAGACTGGCAGGTCACGAGAGACCACACTCTGCAGTCAGGAGTCCTTCATCCTGTTCTGTCCCGGGGTGGGATGAGTCCTCCTTCTAGGTCAGCGCCTATGAACACCGTGACCTCTGATTTCCATCTCCTTTGGGCAGTGGAAACAGTCTTGGCAGGGGGCTCGGGATTAAGATACCACAGAGAGACCATCTCTGAAGATGGGCAGGTGCTCTACCATGGAAAGAAGGAAGGAGGAATCAACTCAGAACCCTCCTTTCTATAGCTCTGCGGGAGAGGGCTCCTAAGGAGTCAGGAGCCAGCTTTACATGATGCCGGCTATAAACCTTTGCCCTTGCTTCTGCCCATACCTGATATTTTATTTTCTTTGATTCTTTTGCAGTAGCCATTTTTCTGAGGCACATTGAAGACATTTCCCCCTCCTAACATCAGTATGGAATCAGACTTTCTTTTAAGGAGGACACACCTATGAGCTTTGAGAAAGCATAACTCTGATGCCAGAATGGCCCCTAGCATTCGGAGCAGCCTTTCAAGGAGAGTACTTGATCCAGCGGCGAAAGTACTGAGACTCGGCTTTGAATTTGTTGTCCCCCAGGACTCAAGCCTAGCTGTACATAACCTCCTTAGCTCTTATAATCCTCTGGCAACCCTGGGGAAAGAGCCTTTTGTAAATGGAGTGGCCTTGGCAGAAAGCCAGGCCACAGAAATACAGAGACCTTCCTGGTGGCACAAGCTATGTGTCTAATCAGGCTGGGGTCAGGCGCCAGGCCACCTTTCCTGGCTTATATGAACCATCAACCATTTTACACTCCAGAAGCTAACCAGACATTTCTCGCTCATTTTTACAAATCGTTTTTCATGGAACTCAACAAACCTCTCCAAAGTATGATTTAAAAACTGCTTCTAATCCTCCTCACAGTCAGATACAAGGCCTTTGTCCTTCCGACTGCCTGGCACTGCATCTGAAGCCATCTCCTGGGGCCTGGGAGTCCTCACCAGGGAGCACTGTGCTGTGTGTACTCAACACAGCCTTCGGATCAAAGGCCGTGTATTCAGCCCTCAAAGACACCAATTCTCATTTGTTCGGCAACAGATGTTTCAATGCCCAGCATGAAGTAAACTGTGACCTCCCTAATTGATTATTCAGTGTCAGATGGACAGACAAACAGATGTGGTTCCAGTTGGCTTCATTTTATGAGTTAGGAATCAATGAGAAAAGCAAGCCTGTTACCATTAAGTCTCACTGCTAACCATTCTTCTACACTGTCCAAAGTCTCTATGACCCATCTCTGAGCAGTTAGGCCCAATACCACTGCTGGAGAAGAGAGTTCAGCCTTTCCAGGGACTAACACTCTAACCCTGATCTTGCCTTGAGTTATTTTTAATTCTTTGGTTTTGTTTCTGGTTTTGGTTTGTTTTTTTTTTTTGTTTTTTTGTTTTTTTTTGTTTTTGTTTTCTCTGAAACATCACAAGGGCCAGGTGTGTGGAGGAGAAATCTCTTTATCCACGTAATATCCTACCAAATGGAGGATGGGTATTCCTGGGTCTGAAGCCACATTTCCTGGGTAAGAGCATTTCAAAACTGAGAAAGGAGTCACTAACATCCTGTCTGCTATGTTGCCCAACTGCAGGCAGGTACCCTTGCTTCTGCCTTGTGGCGGTGCTCCTCGCGGGCCAGAAATTAGTCTCAGCAACATTAGGAGCCCCAGGAAGATGTAATGCACTACAGATTCCCCAGGGGTGGGTGAGTGGGTAGGCAGGAAGGGTGAGGACAGGCAGGGCTGGTAAGCAAAGCGGAACCATCAGCATGTCCACCTTCAGCAGCAGCCCAGCTTGTCCTTGCTTTCTCACAGCTTTGCTCTTGGATGTCATCGGTTCCTGCCCGGAGCTGCCTTTCTGTCACCTGTTGCCAACCATTCCAGCTTCTGGAAAGTCTTGAGACTTTCCGCCAGGTTTCTGATCCCATCACACTTCCTTTTTTCTTTCCTTTTTTTTTTTTTTTTTTTTTTTGGTTTTTCAAGACAAGGTTTTTCTGTGTAGTCTTAGCTGTCCTGGATCTCACTCTGTAGACCAGGCTGACCTCGAACTCACAGAGATCCACCTGCCTCTGCCTCCTGAGTCCCAGAATTAAAGACATGCTCCACCAACCCCTGGCCCCCATCACACTTCTTTAATTTGATGAATAAGTATTCGGTTCTCTCCAAACAGCTACAGTACCTGCCTACAGACTTTGATGCCCTGGATGACTTCCCTCTCCCCAGTCCACCCAACTTTAGGCTCAAACATCCAGACACAGAGAGCCCTAGGTCCCTATCACTCATAAGTGTGATCTAGGCCTATCAAGTGAGCCTCCAGGTCCCACAGGCTCTAACACCGTGAGACTCAGTCTTTCCCCGCCCCTGTCCCTTCCCACAGACCTTAGTTTCCTAAGGGGCTTCCTTTGCCCTCCAGATTCTATGCTTCAGTTTCTGAACATACCCAACATAAGGTAATAAGTCCTGCCAAACAGTTGTGATAGAGAAACAAGAAAGCAACTGATTAAATAAACATTGGCCTAGCAGCTGCCAAAGTTGCCCACTTGGGACAAAGAACCAGAGTGCAGGGAGAGGGTCTAACCATGACTTCCAGCAGTGAGTTTCCAACAGTGTACTCCATTGTCTCATTAACACTCTATAGGGTACTCAATGACAAGAGTGTGTAAATGAAAAAAAGAGCAAGCTAAACAGGGTGAATGTTCTGGAAAGTGTGAAATAAAGTCCTGACTTCTCCCAAGCCCCATGTGTCTGACCCCAGCTCATCTTTCCTATCCCTGCATAGTACAATTTCTAAGACTCACAGATTCCCTAGTGCTCTACCTCATCCATGACGCCTTCTCCTTCTGGCCTTTCTCTCTCCTTCTACAGGGGCACTGCTAATCTAAGTCATATGACACCCTCTTAGAAGCTGCCTCTCTGTCCAGCCACGCTGGGCAGGTGGATTTCTGCAATCTAGACCTTTATGCCTTGTTTCCTTCTTCCTTCTGCCCACACATTAGATATCAGTGTCCTGGGCAGGTAATGCTATCAAGGGAACACAACAAAGGAGACGGTGTGGTCAGAGTCACTGTGGAGACACAGGCTCAAAGGGTAGTTAGTGAGACAGGCTCCCTGCCTGGTCACTCTGCAGCCTTTGCTGCTCACTGCTGGTTCTGTTTGTCCACCCCAGACACCCAGGAAGGCAAGGCTGGGTCTGTCTGTACTCATGGTCCAATACTTAACAGAGAACATGGCACACTACAGGCCTGGCATGATGGTGGGCTGAACCAATCCACTCCACAGGCATGGTGGTCAAATGCCAGTGACCTGAGGGCAGACCCTAACCCCGGTTAAAAGCCACCTCTTGTGCTGCTCCCCAGCATGAGCTACGTGTCAGCTCAATGACAAAGGCCGGGGTGGTTTATTTTGACTTGTGGCCAAAGGGAAATTGTGGATTATTTACGACATTGAGGTTGGTGAAAAAAAAAAAAATTTCCATAACCACTAGTGAGAGAGAGAGAGAGAGAGAGAGAGAGAGAGAGAGAGAGAGAGAGAGAACAACATCCAAAATTGTCCCCTGGCCTCCACATGCACTCGTGTGTGCATGAGAATACACACACACACACACACACACACACACACACACACACGTACGCACAATTCATATTGTACTTGTACAGACTTTTAGAAATCATTATTCCCAAATGTAGTTAAGTATAAAAACCTATTTACGGGCTGGAGAGATGGCTCAGAGGTTAAGAGCACTGCTTGCTCTTCCAAAGGTCCTGAGTTCAATTCCCAGCAACCACACGGTGGCTCACAACCATCTGTAATGAAATCTGGTGCCCTCTTCTGGCCTGTAGGGATATGTGCAGACAGAACACTGTATACATAATAAATAAATAAATCTTTAAAAAAAAAAAACAAAAAACCTATTTACATGGCATTTATATTTTTTAGCACTATAAGTAATTTTTTTTAAGGCAGGGTCTCACTTTGTAGCACTGGCTAGCCTGGAACTTGCTATGTGGACTAGCAAACTCATAAAGATCTGCCTGCCTCTGCTCCCCTAGTGCGGGTATTGAAGGCTTCCTGGCTTATGAGTAATCTTGAAGTGGCTTAGAGTTCTCAGGAAGATGAGCCCTTCTCTGAGGGGTGAAGAAATCGATCATCCCCTATGAAGGACTGTATTATCGTGCTCAAAGAAATGAAAGATTACAAATTAAAAAGATTAGTATAAAACAGACAGGAAAACCTAATGCAGAAACCATATATACTTCATACTAAATTGATTATACCTTCTGTTACAGAGAATAGCCTAATATTAAAATGTTTCAAAATGTAACTAACTAGATAGGAATGAAATTAATAGTATATCAAGATCCAAGTTGAATTTTTCCTCCTAGGAACCAAAATCCAGTTCAAAGAGAAGACATTCATTTAACTCATCATACTAAAAGACCATAGAACATATAGAGATTATTTTTAACATAGACATGAGCTCTTCCTTAGACTGCATTAAAACCATACACCATCAAGAGAGAGACTGATGCATTTGATTGCCTAAAACTAAAGAGTTATTTTAAATACAATATCACATACTACGTGAAAGACTATCACCACAGAGTCTTACAGAGGGACAAACTCCTCAAAGGAAAAGCAAACCAGCCTTCAAACTGGCAATTCACAAAGGAGGAAACACAAGGACCTGTAAACAGACAGGAAAGCCTTTTGATCTCTACAGTGCCCAATGAAATGCAAATGGGGCAGCAGTGAACGCTGGGGAGGACAGCAGGGCGGGCAGGACTCCTGAGACTCTGGCCGGAAGCAAGCTCCTGGAGTACAGAGTCTGTAGGTTAAGGGGTGTCCCACATGAGGAAATGCTTTCTGCTGCCGCCAATTTCCCAAGAACTACTAGTCCTGCTAGGCAGAACCGTATGCAAGGAATCTGCTTGTGAGGAGTCAAGTCATATACTACCTTATTGGCTAAAAAGGAAGAGACAAGCCGTTATAAAGCTACTCTACCTGCACGTATATTCACAAAGAAACTTAAAAGAAGCCTTCGAAATTAGTAAGGGCAGCTGCCCTGTGAAGAGGGAAAGTGTTGAAAACTAAGCGGATGGGAATGAAATAGAGACGGCACTCTCTTCTATTATAGTACAAATTTTGTTTGTGAGCCATATAAATACATTCCCTATATAAACATGAAATTAAAATATGCCGTTTAACAAAAATAATTACAAGTGAATTTCTCTTGTCTTTTTCTTTGCTCTTTTCATATAGACATTTTCGGCCAGCATTCCCCGATGATATAGTTTCAACTTTTTAGACACCGTTTACCTGCCCTTTATCTAAACATCCAGCCCTACTGAGACTCCCGGGGGCCCCTGAGGAAGAGTCCACTCTTAAGACATCTAAAATTCTGTGGCATGTACTAAAACGTACTGTTTTTACACCTCCTTGCTTGCAATGGCACCCTGAAAAATTTTGTCCTAAAGATATGCTAGGTAAGGGTGAAAGGATGATTCCGCAGCACTATATATTTCAGAGGGGCATTAGAAACGACTACAAGCCAGAACGCATTTTGAGGGACCAACTCCCCGAAGTTCCCACCCCTGGCTCCAGGATGCTCCACTCACTTGGTCGGCGCGGGGGTGCGATGGTTGGTATTGGAGCAGAAGATGTTGGACTTGCGCGTACTGTCAAGGAATTCACGAACTGAGCTGTCGCGGAGGTCGGCCAGGGGCCGGGCCTCGTGCTTGAGGAACCACTGGTGCGCGTCGAAGCATTTGTGGCACATGAGCTGCTCACACTCGAAACACCAGAAGTCAGCCGACTCTTTGCAGCGGGTACACGCAGCCTGCGCATCCACGATCTGCCGGAATACCGCCAGGCGCCGCTGCAGGCTCTCGAAGAACACGTTATCCAGGGCCTCCTCAGAGCCAGCCCCCGGCGCCTGGCAGATGGGGCACAGCAAGCCTGGCGCCTCCAGGCATCCAGAGCACAGCGTGTGCAGGCAAGGCAGCAGCTTGGGGCACCTGGCTTGAGCCTTGCAGCCCGGGCAGCGCAGAAACTGGAATTCCTCCTTCATGGCTTGCTGGTGAACCAAAGAAAGAAATAAGGCCTACAGAAAGCCCAGAAGTCCTGTTTCCCCCACCCCTGCCCCCGACCGTCCAACCCATTCCTTCATCTGGAGGCTGGAATAGGTAGGACCTCGCATTCCATTCCAGGGAGTCATTGGATCATGCCCTGGCTCATCGGCACCCCAGTTACTCAGGCCGTGGAACGTTCACTGCACAATTTACCAGGCCCCTATCTACTTACCATTAGAACCACTCACTAGTAGGCCCCGAGATACAAGATTGGATACATTTTTGCCTTCAAGGAACTCAAATTTGGAAAGCAGATACACAAAAGTACCAACCTCATATAAAGTGCTTATGGTTCTCAAAAAGTTAGACATAGAACTACTAAATAATCAGAACTCCCACCTTTCACATATACCCAGAAGAACTGGGGAAGCATTCCAAGCAGATATTTATATACTAATGTGCCCAGCAGCACTAACCACAATAGTCACAACCGCCCAAGTACCGACTAGCACATGAATGCATGAACAAAATGTGTCTGCACATATAATGGAAGAGTACTCAAACTTTAAGAGGAATGACATTCTGATTACATGCAACAACATGGATGAACCTTGAGGACATTATGGTAAGTGAAATATGCCTGCCATAAAGTGAGAAATACTATGCAACTCCAATTATATGAAATATTAGAATAGTTAAGTTCATAGAAACAGGAAGTATAGCCATTGTTTGAAGGGTACAAAGTGCTCCAATACAGTGCCTGGCTCGTGAGTAGTATCCATAAAATGTTAACTAGTCTTGTTAATCTTTCTTGGCTATATAATGCTAATAATTTAAAAGTTATGACAATGTGGCATTAGTTGAGCTTTTGTGAAGAGGAAAGGGGGAAAAAGGGATAGAGGTAGTTTCTTTGGAGATAAAGTATGGCAGGTTGAAGTAAAACTTCCAGGAGGACCAAGAACTAGGCTTCCTTAAGAGAAGCCACATGAGCAGGGCGTGGTGGCACACACCTTTAATCCCAGCACTCAGAAGGTAAAGACAGGTGGTCTCTATGAGTTTGAGGCCAGCATGGTCTACACAGTGAGCTCCAGCCCTGCCAGGACTATACAATGAGGCCCTGTCTCAGGAAAATAAAACAAATAAAAAAATCCATAAACCTTATACACATAAGATAAAAATAAATCTATGAAAATCAAAAGAGAGAGAAGCCACATGAGTCGCCTTGGTTTCAGCCAAGACAGCACTTCGGTCGGCCGAGTTTTATTTGTTTGTTCTGGAACAGGGTCTTGCTGTGCCGTCCTCAACAGTCTTGAACTCTCTGTGCAGACCAGGCTGGCCTGGAACTTACAATCCTCCTCCAGCACCTATATAGCTTGAGTACTGTTGCTCCTGGCATGGGCTACCACCGCTGTGAGGGGGTGTAAATGGTTTTGGCATGTTTGGGGCATGTCTTTAGCTCCAGGCTAGGGCAAAGGGGACTCCTGGCCTCGCCTTCTCCCTGGACGTTTTTTTACATCTGAGGTAGGAGCTAAAAGACAAGGCTCCAGGGGGTAGGAGTGGCCCATCTCATTACAACCCGACTATACCCATGGCTCCCCTAACTCCTTATGGTTCCTCTTTTTATTCTATGTTATCCGTCCTACCCCGGCCCACACAGGAGGATGAGGACCTTGGTGTCTCTCTAGGACACTAAACTGCCATCTCTATAAAAGCCTTCTTCATTCTCAACTCCCCCACCAAAGTAAACAAATAAAACCCTATCAGCCCTTCATCTCCTAACCCAGCAGTACCTCCGCGGGGCTTTGGCTGTGTTCATGGTCTTCGGAGGGGTCCTCCGGGGGAGGCATGGTGGGCGTGGGGGTCAGGGCAGGGTCCTGTTGGAGGCAGGGAGATCCAGTGGGTGAGGGCGCCTTCTGCATGGAAACCGGTGCAGTTTCGATTTCTGGATTTGGGTCTGTGAGGGCGGGAGATGAATCCCAGACTGCAGCCAGAAAACTGAGCAGCCTGAGCTGTCCAGCGGGGCGGTGCTCGCCGAGGGCCCGCCTCCCGAGAGGAAGTGAGACAGGGCTGGGGCGTGTCTAGGGGCGGAGAGGCAGGTTCTAAAGTCACACTTCGGGAGTTGGAAGAGAAAGACTGGGGAGCTATGGAGCCTTCTCGGGTAGAACCAGAGAGGTTAACCAACCAACCAAACAAACAAACAAACAGAGTGGTGGCATGACTCTAGCCGAAAGATCGCGAGTTTGACTGCTCTACGAAGAAAGATCCTGCCACGCACACACTATGCATACTAGGAGAGATGCAGAGCTGACAGGCTGACAGGCATTTCCCTGTTCCAGATCTGTCTGTGAGCTACTCAGCTCACCTCACAGCTTTGTGCCTCCCCAGTTAAGAACCCCTCTTTGAGAGGCTCTTTCTTTATTAAGAAATAAACCCCTCTTTGAGAGAACACCCAAGTCACCCCAAATGGAGACTTAGACCCAGTATTGGGATGGGTCTGCCTGGAAAGGCATCCCTCGGCTGAGAATGGAGCATGCAGGAGGAAGTCACTAGGGATTCAGGGCTGTGGGGACACCTTAAAGACAGGCACCTGGAAAGGAGTAGAGGTCTGAAACAGGAGAGCTTGTTTGGGAAGTAGTCAGGACCATTTTCAGATTTGAGATGGAGCTCCTAAAAAAATGATACCCGAGAAGAGGAGATTAATCACAAGGCTGGAGATTGGCCAGCTCTATTTGATCTGAGAGTTGGTGAAGGGTTTGGTACATGGTGTCAGCTATGACCTTGAGACAGGAGGCTTATTGAAGGGGCCGTGGGATGCCGAGGAGGACCTGAGTCAGGTGGGAGGGCCTTGGTGAAAGACAGAACAGGGTGATGCCTTGGGTGACCGTGGGTCTGGTGAATGTGAGGTGGGAGAGAGCAGGGAGGCAGGGGGGAAAACTGACCAGAAGCAGTGAAGAGAGCAAGGAGATAGAAAGGGAGCTCTTGGCCAGTGAAAAGAGATTCCGAATCCAGTGGGCGAGGGAAAAGGCACACCTGCAGTTAGTCTCATTGGCCAGTGCCTTTGGCTTTCACTTCAATCTATTCCCACCCACATTTCTGGTCCCTGTGTACATCCATCCTACGCCGTGTTCCTATATGAAACAGATTAGAAGGGATGGTGACAGGTCCCCACTGTTGTAAACTTAGAGTTGGGGTGAGCGGGGTGCTGAAGGGAGACACAACATCCTAGAGACTACAAGAGGCCTTGCAAGTGTGCCATACCTCCAGGCTGACCTGTATTCCTTGGCCTTTAAAATTAGGCCATCAAACTAAGAACAGTCAAATAGAGTGGGCAGTTGTTTCTGTCATATTTTGTTAAGAATGTGTTTGTGCAAATATTTGTGTTTTCTTTCCTCAATTTCATTATCATGTGATGTAACATCAATTAACAGAATATCAATGGTTATCATATTTAAGTTTTAGATACTAAAAGAATATCCCTCAAGGGACATTGTCACCTATTCTAAATTTATAATGCATTTGCAGTTGCATGAGGGATAGTTATGTTAGGTGTGATTATGACACATTGTTAAATATATAATGTGTTTGCAATTTATATGTTGGATAGTTATATTATATTTAGGCATTATTATGACCTGCTTATTGTTTTCATTTGGAAATTAATCACAACATAAGATAAGGAGACATGATTGTATGTCAAGTTGACAAGGAGTGGAATTGTGATGGTTATTCTTGGACTACATCTGGAATTAACTAAACCCCACTCCTGGTATCAACTTGTTTTATGGTTTTTATTGCTATGACCTTTGACAAAACACCATAACCAAAAAGAAAGTTGGGGAGGAAAGGGTTTATTCTGCTTACACTGCCACATTGTAGTCCATCAGTGAAGGAAGCCAGGACAGGGACTCAAACATGGCAGGATCCTGGAGGCAGGGACTGATACAGAGACCATGGAGGGGTGCTGCTTACCGGCTTGCTCCCCATGGATTGCTCAGCCTACTTTCTTATAAAATCCACAATGGGATGGGCCCTCCCACATCAATCATTAAGAAAATGTTCTACAGCTTGCCTATAGCCCAATCTTATGGAGACATTTTCTCAATTGGTGTTAACTCTTCTCTGATGACTCTAGCTTGCTTGTGTCAAGGTGACATAAAATTAGCCAGCACAGCAGTCATAGGCAGAGGGACTTAGAAATGGGCTATGACAGGGATCTGGGGAAGCAAGACTGGGAAAGCTTCATTCTTTTCTGGTTTTATAAAATGGCCTCCTGACAGCCTCCTTAGCATCCTATTGGAGTACATTTGCTCCCTCTCTTTGGGTTTTCTAAAGTCATGGAAAGACAATTTACCTCAAGTACCTGGATCAAGGGCTCTGATGTAGATGTAGCTCTGTGATAACTCTGCCATCCTCCTCCTCCACCACCACCACCACCACCCCTGCCATGTTTCCTGAGGTGTCTGAACGTGGAATTTCTCCTTTATATCAAAGTTCAGGCCTTCTGACTTCACCTTGTCGACAGTAACTTGGGTCTGCCATCATTAAGCAAGTAAGTACAGTGCTCTATGTGACAGGGTCTGTTTCCTGGGCTGTGGGGAAACAGAAAAAGGCCAGTCACGCCCAGGAGGAAGCCTAAATCTGGATAAAGCACATTCCTCAGTGTGTTGAGTTTGAAGGAGTACTGTGAGGCAGATGACATTTCCCTGAATCTGGAGAAAAGTCTCCTGTGATGCTCTTTTTTTTGTTTGTTTGCTTGTTTTTGGTTTTTCGAGACAGGGTTTCTTTCTCTGTGTAGTTTTGGTGCCTGTAGAGATCCGCCTGGCTCTAAATGCTGGGATTAAAGGCGTGCGCCACCACCGCCCAGCTCCTGTAATGCTCTTTTTAAGCCAAACTTCCTCTCCTCCTTTCTTAAGGCCAGGTGAAAGATTAGGAAAGGGGTGGTCATCACCTTTCAAGAGCTCTAGATTAGAACCAAGGCCATGTCCCCAAAACTGCGCGACCGCAGTTCGGTCCTCCCAACGCAGAGGGCGCTGTGGGACAGCAGGTGCGGATCCGGCCTGCTTCCTGCTCCTGCACAGCCACTGCCCTTGGCGGCGCAAGTGAAGCCGGAAGCGGCGGGGGCGAGGCGGGGCGGAGCTGCAGCGGGCTGGGCAGAGCCGGCGCCCGGTGGAGGCGCGGGGCGTGTCCCGGGCCAGAAGTCATGTTCGGCCGATCAGGCTACCGGGCGCTGCCCTTAGGGGATTTCGATCGTTTCCAGCAGTCGAGTTTCGGCTTTCTGGGTTCGCAGAAGGGCTGCTTGTCCCCAGAGCCGGGCGGCGTGGGGCCGGGGGCCGGTGAGTGGCTGCCCAGCACGGTGGACCGTATAGGGACTGGCCAGTACCCCCACACTTGTACTCCTTGCCTCTAGGAGGAGGGAGCATGAAGGGCATAAGATGTGGAGAGGGTGCCAAACAAGGCGTTGGAATACTGCTACTTTGTCTTCGCTAGGACCACCAGCTACAGCTTCGGAACCAGCCTAGCCCCATCTTCCCGAATCTCAGCTCATCACGTTACTATTTTCAGGATAGCTCATCATGCATAGAAAGAAAACAGAATCCTAGGCAGAGTCGGCCACAAGCAACCTAAAAACACCTGCAGAGAAATGGAAAAAGAATCACCCTAGGGTAGCAGCGCAGGGACCAGGAGTCTCCTGTGTACTGGTGAGATGCACAGAACAAAAAGGCAGGCCAGCTTATTTGCTTTGGCTCTTTCTTGCTCCAGAGCCTTCTGTGGCTTCTTTGGCCTGACCTTGAAGAATTTGGGCCCTCTGTGGTACTTCTGTATTGATAGTACCTTGAACTCTGGCATTGATGAATGAATTTCCTGTGTTTTGCCCCCTGCTCTTAGGAGTGCCTCTCACCAAAGATTCCTTTCCTGAAAAGATCAGAGTTTGGGATTTAGAAAGCCTTGCGGGCAGGGCTCCCTGAAGCATAGAACAGCCTCTTTTGGTCTTCCTGTCTACGGCTGGGAGAAGAGCAGACAACAATCTCACCCTAGATTCTGGGGATGTCTGCTCAACACCCATTCTCGATTTTTGGTTCTGCAAGGGTTAGAATCTTTGTCTTTAGGCTCATCTTCCCAGCTCTTCCCTCCAAAGGGCTTGAATTGAAAAATACATTAAAAAATTTTAGGGTATTAAAGCAGGAGTGAGGACTAAACTAGAAAGGGACACTTTAGTCTCGCTGTGACTCTTATTGATGAACAATTACTGTTTTATCCTTTTTAGCTGAGGCCCTTTCTCCATAAGGACCCCTAGAAAGCATAGAAGTTAGTTCCACAGCATGAGTGTTCTCTTCCAGGTTTGGGTGGGCAATACACATTAGACAAGGAGTTGTTGATTCCTGCTCTGTCCAGCAAAGAGAACATCACATGGGTTGTGTTCTCAGATCAGTGGCTCTTCCCTAGGAGAGAAAAGCCTTGGGTGGGGTGTTGCACTTGAGACCAGTTAGTTATGATGCATGGTCCCTAAATAGCTATGGGGAGCCTCTGAAGCAGAAGGCAGGCAAAATGTGCACATGACCCACTGTACTCATGGCACACTGTACTTGAAGTTGTCCTGCCAAGCCCAGCTGGTATTCTGTGGTTGCTTCTGCTCTTTTGTCCCCAGATGCACCTGAGAGCTGGCCCTCCTGTCTCTGCCATGGCCTCATCAGTTTCCTGGGGTTCCTGCTGCTGCTGCTCACCTTCCCCATTTCCGGCTGGTTTGCCCTGAAGGTAAGGCTGGCTGGATGCTGTTGGGGAGTTGGTAGGCACGGTGAAAGCTTTGGCACTGGTGAACGGATTCCCCATATTTGGCCCCTTGCCTCTAGATATTATCACTCCTCTAGGGAACAGGCAAGCCTAGGGTTGTTCAGTGTTTGGTGGCTCATCTTGGTTGTCAACTTGATGTGCCTGTGAAGAGGGCACCTCGACTGAGGGATTACCTCCATCAAATGGTCAGTGGCCATGTCTTTGGGGGCATTTTGATTGCTGAGAGGTGTAGGAGAGCCCAGCCCCCTGGGGTGCCATCCCTAGACAGTTGGGCCTGAGCTAGCGGAGCAAGCAGGGGAGGTGGGGCGGCCAGTAACCGTGATTCCTCCAAGGTCTCTCTCTGCTCAGTTCTGCCCCCAGTTTCCTGCTTGATTTCCTCCTCTACCCCCCACTCAGAGATGGTCTGTAGCCTGTACACCAAGTAAACGCTTTTCTCCCCAAGTTTCATTTCTTTTTTTTTTTTTTTTTTCCGAGACAGGTTTCTCTGTGTAGTTTTGGTGCCTGTCCTGGATCTCGCTCTGTAGACCAGGCTGGCCTCGAACTCACAGAGATCCGCCTGGCTCTGCCTCCTGAGTACTGGGATTAATGGCGTGCGCCACCGCCACAGGGCCCCAAGTTTCTTTTGATCACAGTGTTTATGACAGCTACAGGAGAAGCTAGGACAGTCCCCATCCTTCAGATGAATAAACTGAGGCCAAGACTTAACCAAGACCATCTTAGGAGACAGGAAGGAGTAGAAATAAGTTTTCTGAGTCCTGGAATCTAGACACATACATTTACCAGGTCGTCCTCCCTCTTGCTCCTGTCCAATTGAAAGAAAAGCTCCCAGCTTGCCCAGCAGAACTCCAGCCTCATTTCACAGAGGCGGTGGTGCTTATAGGAAAAGATGAGAGACGCAGCTGTAACTGAGCACCAGGCCTGGCAGCTCCAGCTACGCTGAAGCCCGGGCAGGCCTTTCCCTTTGCATGGCCCTGGACAGGCGTCCCTAGAAAGGCCCTGTGTTGGTGCGGTCTAGAAGGGAGCACTAAGATGAACCCAGGTCCTACTTCTACAGTGCCACTGAAATACAGGCCCTACGACCGTGGACGTGTGGCTGGGCCTCTCTTGCCTGTAGTTCTCAACTTAGATTTAACTACTTGAGGGGCTCCAGGGATCTGAAGGTGGTGAAGCTGTCTGCTCAGGGCATTTGTTAGAGCAGCCAGGGCTTTCCCCCAACTAGTCCAAGAGCAAACCGTGCCCTGGAATGAGTCACGATTAGCTTCAAGCCACAGAGGTAAAGTTTCTCTGATCAAGTGAGTTCTTGTGGTGACTAAGACATGGCCCGTTCCTGAGAACAGCGTTCTGATGAAGGCCCTTCCACCGGAGGGACTGTGTGATCACTGCGCATGTCTTTGGGTCCAGTGTCTCGGAGCCTCGGTTCTCCCATCTAAGCACAGCTAAGTGTGTTGGTATTTTTGTCACTGTGGCAAAATATCCTTCAGAAACTGTTGAGAGGGCAGGCTTAGTTTGGCCCTCAGCTTCAGAAGTGTCGGCCTCTGGTCGCTTGGCCCAGTGTGTTTGAGCAGGGCATCACACTATACCACAGGAGGCCCTTCACCTCATGGCAGAGAAAAATGAAACTAGGAAGTGGCCCAGGTTTGCCTCTGGCCTTCACACACACCATACACACCAAGGGATATTTGACTGGCAGAGTGAGGTGAGGAGGGCAGAGAGGGGTCTGGCAAATGGCATTGGCCAGCCTAGGTGAACCCCTTCCAAACCCTTTCTTTCGCCATCACGAACAGATCGTGCCCACCTACGAGAGGATGATCGTGTTTCGACTGGGCCGGATCCGCACCCCCCAAGGGCCTGGCATGGTTCTTCTCCTGCCCTTCATTGACTCCTTCCAGAGGGTGGACCTGAGGACTCGAGCCTTCAATGTTCCTCCTTGCAAGGTGAGGGGCGTCTTAGCTGCCCTGCACAGGAGGAATGGGGCCATGCATGGTGAATGATGAGTATATCTGGGCTTTGAGCCATACCTGACCCCACCTACTTGGAGATACCATTTTGTCTTCGAGGAGCTAGCTGCCAGGCAGGTGGGTCAAGCTGGATGGTCTCAGTGGGTTTTGCCCTTCCAGTAGCCCCTGGCCCTTCTAATGTTGTCTCTATTGTGGTCTCCTGAAACAGTTGGCCTCTAAGGATGGGGCTGTGTTGTCTGTGGGAGCCGATGTCCAGTTCCGCATCTGGGACCCAGTGCTATCCGTGATGGCCGTGAAGGACCTAAACACAGCCGCTCGAATGACAGCCCACAACGCCATGACCAAGGCCCTACTCAGGAGGCCACTGCAGGAGATCCAGATGGAGAAGCTCAAGATCGGTGACCAACTCCTGGTAGGTGGCTTCTCCAAGGTGCCGCTCAGGGTCTGGCAGCAGGGCCTGGCTTTCTCTGCCAGGTCACTCTGAACAAGGACCAAGTTACTCTGGGTCTTAGCTCACTATGTGTCCCAACATTATTACCACCTGGAAAGAATCTGGGTGAGGCCCCAAGGTGAGGAGCAGAGATGATCTGGGTCACTCATCTTGAGCACATATGTCCTGACAAGAAGTGCTCTAGCGGAACTTGTTGGGCGCCTGCCTCTGACTGTTGAGATATTACCCTTCACCGCTTCTGTGATCACAGCCCTGGGCCTTGGCCCTCTGCAGTTTCTGTTCTGGTGGGTGAGGAGATGATCAGGGCCCTCTGGGTGCAGCCACGTGCTTGGGACTCCCACACGTGAGTTTTTGTGGTCTTATTTTCTTGTTTAGAACAGAACAGAGACAGGGGGCACCTGAGTCTTCTTCCTGTCCCTGCTCTACATGTATGAAAAACTAGGTACCCTGGAATTCACCTTCTTTCCTGTCTATTACATTTGCGGTGGCTGTCCCTCCCATAGCCAACATGTGCTTCCTCTCCTGTGGGGCCTAGTGTTTGTCCAGCTTCACCAAGCACCCCGACTGGAGCAAAATGAAATTCCTACCAAAATTTTCCTTCCAGCCGTAACAGTGACCATGGTTGTTTTGTCTTGTTTTGTGGCAATGCCAGTTGGGGATGGAACTCAGGGCTGTGGGCATGCTAGACAAACATTCTATTGCTGAGCCCACCGGCCCTGGGCCCAGCATTTTATGGCTTACAGAGTACTTGTACCTGCCCAGCAGCATCTCAGCTTCCCATTTTCACTGTGAGAGGGCCAGTACTTGTCATTTTAATAGAGGAGGGAAACCAGGCCCAGAAACTATTCCACTTGGTTCTGAGAACCATTCATGGTAAAGGGCAGTTCTGGGCCAGAGCTAGACCATCTGCTCCTACCCACAATGCAGTGTTCAAACTAATACAACTCAGGTAATACGCTGCTACCAGATTTTCTTCATACCAGCACATCCCGTTATAATTCATATTTAGGACGATAAACTCAATCTTAAAGTTGTGTTGCTTTGATGTGAGAGGGGCAGTTTGGAAGAAGTCCATCTAGGATGTGAAAGTCACTTCGGGTCCATTGCCCAGGGTCCGTGTCCATCTCCTGGTAGAATAGAGCTGAAAGGAAACCTCGGGAGCTGCATTATCTGTCCCTCAAGTCCTGGTTCAAGCAGGTGTGCATGTGCCGTTTCCTTTCCCATCTGTAAGGCTTGTGGACTCCGCTCTCACCTCTTCCTTAGCCTGCCACTCCCGCCTCTTCCTCAGTTGCATTTTGGCCAACAGCTTCTTAGCCCTCCACTGCCTCCTGCAGCCCCGCCCCTTGTTCTCTGTCCACACCGCCCTCCTGCAGCCCCGCCCCTTTACTCTGTCCACACCGCCCTCCTGCAGCCCCGCCCCTTTACTCTGTCCACACCGCCCTACTGCAGCCCCGCCCCCTGTTCTCCGTCCACACCGCCCTCCCGCAGCCCCGCCCCCTGTTCTCCGTCCACACCGCCCTCCCGCAGCCCCGCCCCCTGTTCTCCGTCCACACCGCCCTCCCGCAGCCCCGCCCCCTGTTCTCCGTCCACACCGCCCTCCCGCAGCCCCGCCCCCTGTTCTCCGTCCACACCGCCCTCCTGCAGCCCCGCCCCTTGTTCTCCGTCCACACCGCCCTCCTGCAGCCCCGCCCCTTGTTCTCCGTCCACACCGCCCTCCTGCAGCCCCGCCCCTTGTTCTCCGTCCACACAGCCCTCCTGCAGCCCCGCCCCTTGTTCTCCGTCCACACCGCCCTCCTGCAGCTGCCCCCTTGCTCCCTCCACCTTGCCTCTTCACTGTCAGGAGAGACTTGAGGCAGAACTTTTATATTCTCTGCATCTCTGCATCTGTGCTTCCTGCTTCCCTCCTGGAGGCTCCTCCCTGAACTGGGTCCTGCCTGATCCCACCTCTCTCCCAAGGATCCCAGGGATTCGCTTTCCTCCTCCCTCAAGCTCTCATGCCTTCTTCCCTTCCTTCAAGAAGGTTCTGTTCCTCTCCCTCCATCCTTGGTCTGAGCTTTGTTCAGACTTAGCTCTGACTGTCACCAGTGACCTCCCTCTGGTCTGGCCAGTAGGTGTTTCTCAGCCCTTCCCCTGTTGCACCGAGTGGCAACAGTCTCCTTTGGGCCACCCCACCCCACCCCGAGGCCCCCAGCCCTGCCTGTCTCCTGCCCTACAGTGTCCATGTTCCTATCGTAGGCCTGGGAGAGTCCAGGGCTCACAGCAATATCCTCTAGTCTTCTGCTTGGGCACCCTGTTCCCTTTATCCTTTGGAAACTTACAAATCCATTCGCAGACACCTTGAGCTAACAGTGTGACAGTAACTGCTACCCTCCCCTTCCCACCCTCATGTGTCCTCTAGGAGAATGTCATCATGACCCCAGGAGCCTGCCTTCCCCACCCCTGCGACATCCATATCCATTGTACAGGCTGTTCCCCTCTCCCATGCCTGCTGTGGCCTGGCAGTTTGCAAGGCAGTCCTCCCTTGCTGCTTCTGTCCCCCTCCCTTCCCCTCCCCTGCCTTCTGGCCCCCTCACCACACCCCTGCCCTCTGCCCAGCCCTCCTGGCCCCCTCACCACACCCCTGCCCTCTGCCCAGCCCTCCTAGCTCCCTCACCACACCCCTCTGCCCAGCCCTCCTGGCCCCCTCACCACACCCCTGCCCTCTGCTCAGCCCTTCTGGTCCCCTCACCACACCCCTCTGCCCAGCCCTCCTAGCTCCCTCACCACACCCCTCTGCCCAGCCCTCCTGGTCCCCTCTTCACACCCCTGCCCTCTGCCCAGCTACCCTCATCTCTTGCCTGCAGTGAAACCATTCCTCCACTCCTGGCCCTCTCTAACACAGTGTCTGCACAGCACCAGGACGATCGTTCTCCAAAGGGAGCCTGCCTGCTTGGCCACCTCCATGTCTATAAACTCCTCTTGTCCTCAGAACAAATCCAACTGAGCAGGAAGAGGCTACCTGGAACCCCCAATTCTGACCAGTGCCCCATTCCGTACTTGAGAATCTACGTGGAACTTTCTAGAGTCTGCTGCTGTCTGGGGTTTGCTGAGAAAGTCTCTACTTCTCCTTAGAGTCCCCACCTCCCTCCCCAACTCAGCACTTGTCTAGCCAAGAGACTGGCTCTTGCTGGATTCCCAGCTGGGAGCTTCTCCATTATGTCCTCCATGTCCATATGTGGCTAGAGTGAGTTGTCCAGAGCTGTTCAGGGAAGCCTTATCAAGTGACTCCCATCGCTTCCCTCACTGCCCTCAGCTGGAGATCAATGATGTGACCAGAGCTTGGGGCCTGGAGGTAGACCGTGTGGAGCTGGCGGTGGAGGCTGTACTGCAGCCTCCCCAGGACGGCCCAGCCATGTCCAGCCTGGACAGCACCCTCCAACAGTTGGCCCTCCACTTGCTGGGGGGAAGCATGAACTCAGCGGTAGGAGGTACTCCATCCCCAGGGCCAGGTAAGCAGGTTTTACTTCTAGTCCCCTTAGCTTAGCTGGTTCGTTCTGCTCCGTTTCTGGAGCTGACCAGAGTGCGGTTGTGGAGAAGTCTGTAGAGGCCCTGGGACCTCCGTGGGAAGATGCTATAGTCTTGCAAAAGTAGCTAAGAGGAGGACTGTGCTGCAGGCCAGAGGAGCGTAGGCATGGTTTTGGGGGTGCTGGCTGGGAACCTAGAGGCAGCTTAGGAGATGAGTACAGAACATGAAAGGCTGTAAGAAGAAACTTCACAAAAGGATGGAGGCACACTGACCTTCACAGTACACTGACCTGTTCTCTGTCTCCCTCCTCAACCCTGTTGGCCACCAGTAGACACCTTGGAAATGATAAGTGAGGTGGAGCCACCTGCCTCTCAGGCTGGGGCTGAGGCTGAGCCCAACCCGAAGAAGCAGCCCGTGGCTGAGGGGCTTCTCACTGCCCTGCAACCCTTCCTGTCGGAGGCACTGGTCAGCCAGGTTGGGGCCTGCTACCAGTTCAACGTCATCTTGCCCGGTGGCACCCAGAGTGTCTACTTCCTGGACCTCACTGCAGGTGTGGCTGTTCCCTCTGTCCTTCCCTTCCCACTCAGGCTGCTAGTCTCCTCCCCCTGTGGTCCTTTAAAGACTGTCCCTTGCTCCTGCCACCTGATTGGAATGAACCCATAATGACAGCCTGGGCTGTGGTCTCACTGGGATCAGCAGGAGAGCTCAGTCGGGTAACTAGGAGCCTCGTACACTCAGGCCTACTGCATACCAGGCTCTGCACCCTGTGAAGCAATATTACCGTTCTCTTCACTCATAAATTTGCAAACAGTAGCAACAAGCAGTCCCAGTCAGTAAGGCTTGAAGCCATTGTATTAGAACCTGCCCCACCCCCACTGTGTGTTGGGGGTTGGGGATTAAGTTTAGGCCACACCCCCGGCTCTAGAACTTGAACTAACCAGTGCTTGTGACTGTTCCCGGTGGGATGTGCTACCCTGTCCCCGCCACATGGTATCCTCTTACTGATAACCTGATGACAATGCTACCTCCCAACAGGACAAGGCAGAGTGGGACATGGAGCACCTGATGGCATCCCTGACGTAGTGGTGGAGATGGCCGAGGCGGACCTTCAGGCCTTGCTGTGCAGGGAACTGCGGCCCCTGGGGGCCTACATGAGTGGGCGGCTGAAGGTGAAGGGTGACCTAGCCGTGGTCATGAAGCTGGAGGCTGTCCTTCGGGCCTTGAAGTAGTCATGTCAGTTGTCCATCCGTGACCTAACCCTGAGCCTGGTGCCAAGCC
The DNA here is from genome assembly GCF_949786415.1 of Peromyscus eremicus. Lineage (NCBI taxonomy): Eukaryota > Metazoa > Chordata > Mammalia > Rodentia > Cricetidae > Peromyscus > Peromyscus eremicus. The sequence goes on from NC_081422.1 coordinate 52,734,143, forward strand.
AGAGAAGCCTCTTGGGATAGGAGGCATTGGTCTGGGCCACGGAAAATTGAGGCCTGAAGATGTTTCAGGCCCAACCAGGAGCCCAGGAGGCTGGGAGACATCTGCTACTGCTCAGTGCTGAGTCAGGTGTCCTGAGTCAGGTGTCCTGCACGTTCACCTATGGCGGCTCTCTGGACAGGCCTTTGCTCATTCGATCCCCAACAAAGGTGCTAGTCCTGAGCTGACTACACAGGGTGAAGACAGAGCCCAGCCTGCCCTACCCAGCTGAAGACTGACTGGACAGACAAGAGGCACAGAAGCAGCCTGTACGGCACCCATGTGAAGGACTGAAGCACATGGATCATGGCTCTGACATCCAGGGAGATCAGAGGGTAGGGCAGGGGAGGGAGGGCAGCCCCCAAGAAGGGGTTGCTGCAGTGGAGGCAGGCGGCCCCACTTTCCTATTGGCAGGCCAGAACAGGCGAGGAGGGAGGGCATGGACAGCAGAATTTGATTTTCCAGTGGGCCTGCTCTGGAGGACCCCTGACCGCATCCACCAGCTCCATCCTGCATGCTTGAGGAGCTGGGCTCAGGGCAGCATGCGGGAGCGCCCTGCTGTTCTGTGCTTACTAGAGGCTTGAGCGCCTTTGACAAATAAACGTGGCGTTTACAGTGTGCAGTGGAGAAGTCCAGCGGGCTGTGGGCGTGGTGGGCCAGGGAGGGTCTGTAGGGCCTATGCCCAGCCAAGGGCCTATGCCCAGCCAAGGGCCTATGCCCAGCCAAGGGCCAATGCCCAGCCAAGGGCCAAGGCTAGAGGTTGACGCAGGCTCTCGGAGCGTTTGAAGCTCTTCCTTCTGGGTGTCTCAGCCCTGAAAGTCAGGGTGAGGTAGCTGTGAGTTGCTCTCTGTTTCTTTTTATAGCGAGGGACCCGATTTCCCAGGGAAGTCAGGCATGACTACAAACACTGACTTACGGAGAACAAGATGAGGGGCTCTCAACGTGTTCAGGAGGGAGCTGGAGCTACTGTCTACAGCCCTCTTGCCGTCCTCAGATGCTGTGGCTTCCCTGGCTGATGACAGATCCAGCTCGAGGCCTGACTTTGGGCTCAGCTGCTTCTGCTCCTCTGAGCCCAGTTCAAGGCTAAGAAGTGAATGCAACACCCTGGAGAAGTGTGTAGAGAAAAACCAGATCACACCCCAGTCCCATAGCCCTCAGCTCGTCCTCTGCCCACGCCAGTCCTTTTCCCTGGGCTTGTACTGGACCAGGTCCTGCAGTGTGTCCCTCTGTCTTTCCTAGTGCCAGATACTGGCTTGTATTGCTGTAGGTCCTCCACCTGGCCTGGGGACTTCCCTCAGAGCCAGCATGGGCCCCACAGAGTGTGGGGATCCTCTTGAGGCTGTGTTCCAGAGCTGCTTCTCCAGGCCCCACTGACTGACCACGCAGTGCCCCCTAGAGCCTTGCCCTAGAGCCTTTCCTTCGTGCCGGAGCTCCCTCAGCTATTCTTTTTCTTCCCTTCCCCCTCCCCCAGTGCAGCAATTGTCACTTTATCTTTTAAGCAACTACAATTTATTTTTTAACAAAATAAAATAAGGTAAAACAAAAAGCATCATATCAAAGTTGGACAAGCCAAGCCAACAGAAAAATAAAAGAACCCCAAGAGAAAGCACAAGAATCAGAGACCTGCTTGTTCACACATTCAGGAGTCCTATAAAAGCACTAAACTGAAGGCTATAGTACACATGCAGAGGACCTGTGTGCCCCTGTTTCAGTCCCTGAGTTCATGTGAGCTTTGCTTAGTTGTTTTAGAGGACCTTATTCTCCTGGTGTCCTGTCTCCTCGACTCCTTCTGCCTCTTCTGTGGGGTTCCCTGAGCTCTGAGAGGAGCAATTTGATGGAGACATCCCATTTAGAGCTGTGTATTCCAAGGTCTCATTCTCTGCATAATGCCTGACTATGGGTCTCTGTTTGTTTCCATCTGCTGCAGGAGGAAGTCTCTCTGATGATGGCTGAGCAAGGCACTGATCTGTTAGTGTAGCATAATATCATTAGGAGTCATTTGATTGTTACTTTAAAATTTTTTTTAGACTAGTAATACTTGGTTTTACCCTAGGTCTCTGGGCTATCTAGACTCTGGTTCTTGGCCACCCAAGCAATGTCAGGCATGGGTTCCATCTCATGGAGTGGGCCTTAAGTCACATCAGACATTGGTTGGTTAGTCCCGTAAGGTTTGTACCACCGTTGCCCTAGCATATGTTGCAGGCAGGACATTTGTAGATCAAAGGTTTTGTAATTGGGTTGGTACCTTTCCATGCCATAGTCATTAGAACATGGGGGTGAAGGTTCTATGTAGGCACAGCTCAACCTCTCCATGTTCAGTGAGTTGTGTGGGTGTTGCCTTTAGCAATGGGTCCTTGCTGTCAGTTTGTGGAGAGCAACCTATTGTCTTGGCAATATTAGCTGTCTTTCCTCTTGTTCCCTCTCAGTCCCATCCCCTTTCCCCCTTCCCACCTGTTCTCTTGCCCTCCACCTCCTGCTCAGTCCCCCCTCCCAGGGAGATCCATAAGTACCCCCCCCAGTCCCTGTAAGTCTTACCTCTCTGGATTGTAGCTTGGTTATTGAGGGGGACCAGCCCTTACCATTATTTACCCCAGGGACTCTTGAGGAATGAGGAATAAGAGACTTAGTTAGAAGTAGAGGGGAGGGAAAGAGAGAGAAAATACAGGATAGACAGACTCAGGTGGGCCTAGATCCTTATCCACCGACCCAGAACTTTATTTCAAAGGTCTATTTATAACAATGCCAAGGGGTGGAGCAAAAGACCTCCCCTTGCTAGTTACAGTCAAGTGTAGACCCTTACAAACGCCTGGTACCCAGGCCTGTGGTCCAGTCAACCTCTTATGTAGTCCTGCTGGGTACAGCCACTAGGAAACCTAGTGGGCTACAACAGGCCCCCCTTCTTTATATTTATATATATATATATATATATATTTATATTTATTTATTTATATACATGTATTACTTTATATATATTTATTACTTAAAGTAATAACTCTAACCTACAAACCTACTCTCAACCTACAAACTTACATTCAAAAACAATTTCTTAATAAAACTATACAAAACATAACATTAATTCACAAAACATAACATTAATTCACAAAACATAACATTAATTCACTCAAGTAACATGAAAGTGTCTTTAAATTAAATATACTGAGGAATATTTACTCTCCCTTTTCTTTATATATTTTTATTTCTTTATATTTTTATTAAGAGATTTTCTATTCATTTTACATATCTACCACGGATTCCCCTGTCCTCCCTCCTCCCACCCCCCAGCCTTCCCCCGCAACCCACCCCCCATTCCCACCTCCTCCAAGGCAAGGTCTCCCATGGGGAGTCAGCAGAGCCTGGTACATTCAGTTGAGGCAGGTCCAAGCCCCTCCTCCCTGCACCAAGGCTGCACAAAGTGTCTCACCATAGGCACTAGGCTCCAAAAAGATGGGTCATGCACTAGGGACAGGTCCCGATCCCACTGCCTGGGGGTCCGGTAACAGTTCAAGCTAATCGACTGTCTCACTTATCCAGAGGGCCCAGTCCAGTACCATGGGGGTTCCTCAGCTATTGGTTCAATTTTCTTTATATTGTAAATTAAATCTCAAGCCTAGTTAGAAAACCTAAATTTCTGTATTTAGACAGTTTTTACATAACCAGTTCCACAAGCAGTTCATAAGTCATCACCATTGCTAGAGTCTATAGGCATAAGTAAATTCAGACTGCCCCATTGTAATGAAATCATCACTGTCCATTTTATTTCTTAAGTCTGGAAGTTCAAAGAGAGTTCTGGCACCATTCCTAAAAGTTCCTCTGAGAGCTCATAGTCAGGGCCTGGCTCGTCAGCTGCCCTCAAGTCTGTGTAGCCGTCAGAGTCGTAATGACTCTGAAGCAAACAGTTCCAAATACGAAAGGTCCCATAGTTAGGCTCATCTTACCCTACTTTACTCTAAGCTTTTTCTTTTCTATGTTCCTAACACTATTTCTATTTTCTACCTTTCTTAATTTTTATAGATAGGAGGGAGAGGGGGAGGGAGGGAGGGGGAGAGAGAGAGAGAGAGAGAGAGAGAGAGAGAGAGAGAGAGAGAGACCTAATGCTGCAGCCTTGCGGTATTTAACCGCCTACCTATACACTCGAGAATAAAACACCGTTGCCTTCATTTCTCAGTTCCTTATCAGCATACCGACACTTGCAACGCCTCCGCTATCCTTTCGCCAAGTCCTAGGGTTATGTTTTTTTCTATCTTCTTCTTTGTCTCTGTTCAGGCGCCATCTGTGGAGGACCAGCCCCTACCATTATTTACCCCAGGGACTCTTGAGGAATGAGGAATAAGAGACTTAGTTAGAAGTAGAGTGGAGAGAAACAGAGAAACGCAGGATAGACTCGAGTGGGCCTGGATCCTTATCCACCGGCCCAGAACTTTATTCCAAAGGTCTGTTTATAACAATGCCAAGGGGTGGAGCAAAAGACCTCCCCCTTGCTAGTTACAGTCAAGTGTAGACCCTTACAAACGCCTGGTACCCAGGCCCGTGGTCCAGTCAACCTCTTATGTAGTCCTGCTGGGTACAGCCACTAGGAAACCTAGTGGGCTCCAACAGGTTGTCATTTATTTAATGACTAATATCCAGATATAAGTGAACACATACCATTTTTATCTTTCTTTTTTTTTTTTTAAAGATTTATTTATTTATTATGTATACAGTGTTCTGTCTGCACATATCCCTGCAGGCCAGAAGAGGGCACCAAATCTCATTACAGATTGTTGTGAGCCACCATGTGGTTGCTGGGAGTTGAACTCAGGACCCCTGGAAGAGCAGTCAGTGCTCTTAACCTCTGAGCCACCTCTCCAGCCCCATTTTTATCTTTCTAGGCCTGGGTTGCTTTACTCAGAATTATTTTTTTCTAGTTTCATCCATTTGCCTGCAAATTTCATGGTGCATTTTTTCTTTAAGAGCTGAGTAATATTCCATTGTATAAATGTACCACTCTTTCTTTATCCATTCCTCTACTGAGGGACATCTAGGTTGTTCCCAGTTTCTGGCTATTATTAACAGAGCAGCGGTGAACAGGGGAACCCTTTTCTGTTCTTCTGTGCTTCCCCACTGGGCCATTAGCTACCTGTAAGCATTCACCTGCCAGTGCCCTAAAGGGCTGCTTCACGCAAGGAACCCAGGCCTTTTTCCATGCTCCCACACACAGAACCATGGGAGCTGGCACTGTTCCCCAGGAAGGAGGAGGCAGTGACAGGAATGATGAGATCATAGATTAAGAACTGAAACTCTTTTTTCCCTGAACTTCTGATTAACATCCCTGCTTGGGGAAATGGAAACAGAAACTTGTGTGAATGAGTGTGCAGGTATAGACAAGCCCTACACTAACCATTCGTGTGTCCTGAGTGGGTGCCTCTGGGTGTGGCCAGCACTCTAGAAGTGTAGCCCACGGGCTCAAATGCCCCTGGGCTTGGAGGACAGGGTAAACAGGGCAGTCCACAGGGGAGGGCACACAAAAACACCTAAAGGGTCAGTCAGAGTCTTCCCTGAGATGGCTGCTGGGTAGACCACTGAAAGTGGGACCAGGGACACCCTGTTAGAGCACCAAGAGAAGACAGGCTGACACCTCCAATTTGAGTAGATGGAATCTGAAATATGAGGGCTCTGTGCAGGGATTTTGAGGAGATAGAAAGAAGAGCTCTTATTGTGTAGCTCCTACTGTATCCCTGTACTGAGCCAGACAGAATAATCTAGTGAGTAAATGTTAATGGTTATTCCTAGCTAATTGATACGTAAATATAATGTGGTATTTGGGCGTCATTTTAAAGTCAGCATCTCTCTCTCTCTCTCTCTCTCTCTCTCTCTCTCTCTCTCTCTCGTGTGTGTGTGTGTGTGTGTGTGTGTGTGTGTGTGTGTGTATTGTGTAACAAGACTGGGTTCATAGCCCCAGCTGGCTTATAACTCAGTGTGCATCCCAGGCTGACCCTCGACTTTCGGTCCTACTGTCTCAACCTGTGTGCTAGGACCTTAGGCATATGCCAACACACCTGTCGGGCTGTGCATTTTGAATAGGTGTCTTAATTATTTTTCTATTGCTGTGAAAAGACACCATGACCATCTCACAAAAGAAAGCATTTAATCGGGGCCTTGCTTACAGTTTCAGAGGGTGAGTCCATGACCATCACGGCAGGGAGCATGGCAGCAGGCTGGCAGGCATGGCACTGGAGCAGCAGTTGAGCATCTTATCAGCACATAGGAGGCAGACATGGGGCATGATGGCCTGCCCACGCAATGGCACACCTCCTCCAACAAGGCCACACCTCCTAGTCCTTTCCAAACAGTTCCACCAACGTGGGACCAAATGTTCAAATATATGAGCCTATGGGGCCATTCTCATTCAAACCACCATGATAGCTAACATATCCACATAGTTCAAAAAAAAAAAAAGTTAAGGGGCTGGAGAGAAGGCCCAGAGGTTAAAAGCCATGGCTGCTCTTCCAGAGGAAGACACCCAATGTCAACTTGCACATGCCTGTGTGCCCTCACATATGTGCCCCCCCATGTATACATATGCAAAAGATTAATTGGGATTTGTTGAGAAAGGAAGGGAGAGAGACAGAGAAATCCTGAGGCAGAGAAGAAAAATGGAGAAGTAGGATAACAGGACGAGACAGCAGAGGAGAGAGCAGAGTGTGGGAGGGAGCAGGACTACGGAGGAAGGAAGGGGAGGAGCCAGGTGCTCTCAGAGCGGCTACAGGGCAGTGCTCCTCAACCTTCCTAATGCTGCGACCCTTTAATACAGTTCCTCATGTTGTGGGGACCCCAACCATAAAATTATTTTCTTTGCTACTTCCTAACTGTACTTTGGCTACTGCTATGAATCATAATGTAACTCTATCTGATATTCAGGATACCTGATATGTGACCCCTCCGAAAGGGTTGTTAGACCCCCAAAGGGTTCGCGACCCACAGGTTGAGAACCACTCCTCTAGGGTCACAGGTCTCTGTTCCCACTTAGAGTGTATCCTAACTTTGACCTTGGGACTGAGATGGCCTTGTAGCATCTAAGCTGGCTTTAGAAACCCTGTGGGTACCCAAACCACTAGGCTTGCCACCAAGATGAAAATAAAGCCTGCTAGTCACCCTAAGAAGGGCCAGAGTCACCTGAAAGAGGAAAAACTAGGGAGGGACACCCAGAACTCTCCCTGCCTTCTGCCTCCTATTCTGATGCCAGAAGGAAACCTGAAGCAAGCAGTCTGGAGTGTGTGGCGCCATCTAGTGGTGCTTGGAGGACAAAAGGATTTTCTTCCAGACTAGGCTTTCAGGGGCGAAAGGTTCTAGGGACAGCGAGGGAAAATGTGGGGACCCAGGAGAGTTCACCTGGCCTGACCACTCCTCATCTTCAGAACAAACATCTCTGTTATACCTGGGCCCCGGGTGGGTTTGGCAGGGCTTAGGGCAGAAAGGGAAGCAAGGAGCCGGCTATCCAGGAGAAATTGGGCATGGTTTTGGATGAAATCTGTGAGATGGGCTATTTATATCAAAGACCGTTTCCCCAAGTGTTATGAGAATTAAAATTGAGGATTTCTACACCAAGTGTAACACATTTGAAGATAACACAGTGTGAGTTTTGTAGGTTTCTGCATGGGAATGACCCAGCTAAGAGCCGTTCTCAGACTCCTCATGTACCCCTTTCATTCCTGAGGTGCTCACTCACAGAGTTAAACATCTTCTAACCCTACAAATCATTTTCAAATATAACACAACTTACATGACTGCTACATTTAATAATGAAAGAAGCTGACAAGAAATTAATGACATATATTAATAATGGATGACATCTTATAAACATTCGATTAAATATTGATGAATTTGTGTTATTCTTTAGTTTTTCCACTTTACAATCAAGCCTTTATCATTGGCTTTAACCCTTTATGTGGGTCCCTGAGACCCTCAAGGGCTCTTTGCAAGCCTATGGAGGGGACCCCCTTACCTGAGGGATAAACACGTGGTTCTAATCATACCTCCCCATAGGAAAGCCATAAAAAATACAAGTGAGGCAGATTATGGTGGCACATGCCTTTAATTCCAGCACTCAGGAGACAGAGCCAGGTAGATCTCTGTGAGCTTGGGGCCAGCCTGGTCTACAGAGTGAGTTCTAGGCCAGCCGTAGCTGTATAGTGAAACCCTTTCTAAATAAAAGGCTGGAATAAAAGTGGCTCAGCAGTTAAGAGTGCTTACTGCTCTTGTGGAGGACCTGGGTTTGGTTCCCAGCACCCACACAGCAATATAAAACTGCCTATTACCTCCTATTCCAGGGCCTCTGATGCCTTCTGCTGGCCCGTGTGGGCTCCTGCATGCACATGGTACCCACATTCTCACACAGCCTCACACACATAAGCATACATGAAAATAAATGAATTTTTAAAAGGTAACAATAAAAATGAATAAAACTGGGTTACAGATGAGAGGACAGCACAGTGCCTGGTACACTCTTAAGCACCCCATAAGAAGCAGTTGATGTTATTCAACAGATCCAGTACACACACATTCATCCCTTCATAAATGGAATTGGAAATGACGATGGCTGTGAAAACTACTACTGTTCTGCTAAATGGACATGTTCTGCTAAACAGCCTGTCAAATTCCCTCTAAATAACTCTGCTTCTGCCCACAGAACAGTGCTGCTGTGGACTTGGTCAGAAAGTACTCTTTCTGTAGTGGCCAGGAGTGACCACAGAGACTCATGACTGCTCAAAGCCCATAGAATAAATGGAAGAGGGGGTGGGACTAGCGTAAGTGCTGGAAGAAGGGTAAAATGAGGTGTGGGATGATCACTTCTAAGGATGGCATGATTGTTGTATGCTTGAACACACAGCAGCGGTGATTACCTGCACAAAACCTGGGCAAAATTGGGCCTGGCAACACCTTGTCATTGAAGGGGAAGGGACTCGTGAGGCCCTACTTTTTACTCATATTCCTGTAAATAACTCATATGTAAATACACACACACACACACACACACACACACACACACACACACACACCACATGCACACAAAAGTAAAAAGGGGGTTAGTTGAGAAGACCAGGGAGATTAGCGGGAGTGGAAGAGGGACAAGAGGGTAATGGAGGGTGACTGTGATTGAGATGTATTATTCATATGTATGAAAGTGTCATTGTGAAACTCAGTATGCATAATTGACATGTATTTTTAATGTATTTATATATATGAACGTGTCATTGTGAAACCCATTATGCATAATTGACATACGTTTTTAAAAAGTTGAACATTTGACTGGGCACTGACTTTGTGCTGGGTAAGGCAATGTTCTAGGTAGCACTGTTCAAACAGTGAACCAACTCAACTAAGGTGTAAATCCTGTGGAATTTCATTCTAGTTGGGAAGATGAGACACGAGCACTAGAACTAAAAGCTGAGTGTGTTAGAAGGGCATACATGTCCTGGAAGAGGGCCTGGCACATTTCAGAGCAGCAAGGAGTCTGTGTGGCCAGAATGGAAAGAGGCAGAAAGTGGGAGATGAGGCCAGAGGGGAACGGGACCAGGTCAGGTGGGGCACCAGGGCCTCTGTAAGGACTCACTGTACACTGGGAGAGGCTGAGCAGGTGCTCCGGGGAGACGGAACGAACAATGGAACAACATGGAAAGCGAACTCTCGTCCCACAGCCTGAGCCGTTTGCCCAGGAAACCACTCCCTTTATCTCAGTCAAGAGCCGAGAAGCTAGCTTGCTGTCAGCCAGACGTTAGGAAGTCAGCCTGTGAGCCCAAGGAACCGTCCAAGAAGCCAAACAGCTTCTGCAGTGATCAGCCAGATGGCTAGGACTGCATTAGGGACTGACAGCATCTCTCATGTGTGTCCTCGCCTCCAAGTGAGGACCAACTAGAAGAAGACAAGTGTGTCCCTGTTGTAAGTATGTTATGTCAGAAACATAGGGGTCTTTGTCTTTCCACGATGTCAGAATTTATTGAATAACCAGTAAATTCACAAGCTGCATTGTGTGTGTGTGTGTGTGTGTGTGTGTGTGTGTGTGTGTGTGAGAGAGAGAGAGAGAGAGAGAGAGAGAGAGAGAGAGAGAGAGAGAGAGAGAGAGAGAGACAGGGTTTCTCTGTAGCTTTGGAGCCTGTCCTGGCATTCACTCTGTAGACCAGGCTGGCCTCGAACTCACAGAGTTCTCTCTCCTGAGTGCTAGGATTAAAGGCGAGCACCACCACTACCAGGCATAAACTACATGGCCTTATTGGTTATGATTAATAAAATAATCCCAGTTACCCTCTCTAGCTAGCCACAGGCAAGCAGGGCTTTTTTTTTTCATTCCAAACTTAGTGACTAATATTACACTTATTTTATTTACTCTGTGTGTGTATGTGCATATGCCACACTGTGTGTGTAGAGGTTGGAAGACAGCTGGTGGGAGTCCATTCTCTCCTACCATACGGAGTCTGGGGATCAAACTCAGGTCATCATTCTTGGCAGCAAGCATCTTTACCCACTGAGCCATCTCCTTGGCCTCTTAGTTCCTTACTCTCAGATCACACATCAACACTTCACACAATAATATACAGATGTGCAGTTTACAGGCTGTCTGAGAAAGGGGCGGAAAGGCTGCAGAGTTCAGAGAAGTTGTCTTCAAGTTGGAAGCTGGAGAGACGGCTCAGCAGCTAAGAGTGCACACACAATCCTTTTGTAAGGCGAGAAGCATCTCTATACATGCTCTTTGCTCCCAGATCCTGGGACGGAGCTCTTCAAATCCAGGAGTGTCTTTAGTTATTCATAAGAAACCTCTTCACACTGGAGTTTAACTCAGTACAGTTGCTATTTAAGAGACTCTAGTGACAGGATCGCAGGATGCTCACCAGCAAGAAGTGATTGGAGTTAGCACTTTCCCTATGACCTCTAGAGAAGGGAGAGGGACAGGTGATGAGTTCACTTGCCAGTGACAAAGGTCTTATGTGACCATACAAACAGCATAGGACTTTCACAAACCAACGACAACAAAAGACCCTCTAAATATTGAGGTCTGGAGAGCTCCCAGGTCAGTAGACACGTGGTGGTCTTGGGAGGGGTTGTGCCTTGAATAGGCAGCAGTGCTGGCTAGTTTGATGTCAACTTGACACAAGCTAGAGTCATCCGAGAGGAGAAAACCTTAATTGAGAAATTCCCTCCATAAGATCAAGCTGTAGGCAAGCCTGTGGGGCATTTTCTCAGTTAGTGATTGATGGGGGAGGGCCCAGCCCATTGTGGATGGACAATCCTTGGGCTGATGGTCCTGGGTGCTATAAGAGAGTGGGCAGAGCAAGCCAGGAGGAGCAAGCCAGTAAGCAGCGCTCCCCCATGGTCTCTGCACCAGCTCCTGCCTCCAGGTTGCTGCCCTGTTTGAGTTCCTGCCCTGACTTCCTTTGATGATAGTGATGTGGAAATATAAGTGAAATAAACCCTTTCCTCCCCAAGTTGCTTTTGGTCACAGTGTCTATCACAGCAGTAATCGCCCTCCTGGGACAACTAAGACAACAGGCAAGGAAGCCTTCCCCTGCTAATGTCTGCAGTTTGGCTGTTCAAAGTCACATCCTTTACACAAACCAGTAAACAGTGAAGGACAAGTTTTGTTTTCTGTAAACTGCGCTAGCCGATCACCATGTTGGAGAAGCGGGATTGGATTTGGCTAGGCAGAAATGTAGGAGCTGGTACTTGTGACTGGCATTTGAAGCAGGTTGTCTGGTTAAGGTTGAGACCTTGAGGCTGGACACTAACTCTAGGTAGTTAGTATTAGAATAGAACTGAGCTGAGGGACAAGGTGTCTGAGAATCAGAAGATCCTTTGTTGGAGGTGACAGTGCTCATTTGACCTGTACAGTCATGTCACATGTGGAGCCAGGAACTGCCAGCACACAGTTGTCAGCTCCCTCGGCTGCCCCTTTAGGGTTTCCACAGTCTCTCCCATTCCTAGCCCCTGAGAGCGACTCACCTGTGTCTATGAACCTGCCATTTCTCCATTGGTGTCCAAACAGATTCCTGCTGACTGTATCCTTCGGAGCCTGGCAATTTCACTCAGCGTTTTTCACTGAAGTCAAGTTGCTGGATGTAGCTATACTTCATTCCTCATTGCCAAGTAGCAGCCTGGGATGTGGATGAACCAGTGTTTAACCATTTACACTTGGGAAGATACCTTTTATTTATTGGGGGTTATTACAAATGAAGCTGCTATGAACATTTGTGTACAGGTCCCACTGGGAAAATAAATGTCCTTTTCTCTGGGATAAATGTGAGACACTGGGATCTCCGGGCCTTCTGGCAAGTCTGTTTTTAGTTTTAAAAAGAACTGCTTATGTTTTGAAGCTAGAGTCAGTCGTGGTAGCTGGGATGAAGGTGTGATAGGAAAAACAAGAGTAGGGGGTGGTTACTAAGGGCGAGGGGCACACCTGGACGGTACTGGAGCAGTGCATGGAGGCGGTCACAGGCATCCACACCAGAGGAAGCAACTGTGACTCAGGCTGCCAAGAAATGAAAAAGCCACAAGACACTGTCAGCTAGGGACATTGCTTCAGACGGTATTAGGACATGTGGTGTGTGAAAACCCCTTTGATTATTTACATATGTGAAAAATAATTCTCAGCCTGTAGAAAACCTCAGGAGAATGATCAGTTACGCTCTCACAGGAAGAGCCAGATAACCTATGAAAGCATAATTTACTAAAGCTGTCAGAGCTGAGGTCAGAGGCAAGTAAGAAACGGAATTCCAGTAACGAGCTCTTCCTGAGAAAGGCAGAGCAGCTGTTCTGCTGGGCAGGAAATGTGGGGGCGGGGCGGGACCGTGCCCTCCCTGTGAGCTGTTTCATAGGGCCTTTCCCCGGTGTGCAAAAGAAAGGCTGGAAGGCAGGGAGCACCACTTGGTGGTAGCACACGCACCCGACTGGCACAGGACTGCACCACACTCCACTGGTTCCCTAGCACAGTCACCAAAACAATGTGTTCCCTGACCCCAAGGCTGCTGCCGAGGAGGCAGGAACCAAGACTCTGCTCTGGAGACAAGATAAAATTTTGACACAATTGTCCTGTAGGTGAGGCAGGACGCTGTCCCAGGCACAGTGGAGAGGGATGGGACAGAAACAATGTGGGGCCCCCACCTTCTGAGACCAAGGACACAAGCTCTGAGGAGGCTGGGCCAGAAGAACCCAGCAGCATCCTACTGGCTCTAAACACGCTGATCCATAGCCACACTCCGCTTCTACAACCCTTGCAGAGAGTGAGAATAACAACACTTACTAGTAGTGGGAGAGCAAGGAGAGAGAGAGAGAGAGAGAGAGAGAGAGAGATAGAGAGAGGCAGACAAACAGACAGACAGACAGATGTGGTGATATTGTGCCCCCCAATATATTGTGCACCCTAATAAACTTATCTGGGGTCAGAGAACAGAACAGCCAATAGACATAGAGGCCAGAAAATGGTGGCACACACGCCTTTAATCCTAGCATTCCAGAGGCAGAGATCCATTTGGATCTCTGTGAGTTCAAAGCCACACTGGAAACAGCCAGGCATGGTGACACACGCCTTTAATCCCAGGAAGTGATGGCAGGAGGCAGAAAGGTATATAAGGCATGAGGACCAGGAACTAGAAGCTGTTAAGCTTTTAGGCTTTTAGCAGCAGTTCAGCTGAGATCTATTCAGATGAGGACTCAGAGGCTTCCAGTTTGAGGAAAGGAGATCAGCTGAGGCATTGGTGAGGTGAGGTGGCTGTGGCTTGCTCTGTTTCTCTGATCTTTCAGCATTCGCCCCCATATTTGGCTCCATGTTCTTTATTTAGTAAGACTGCTTAGAAATTCATCTACAGAGAGACAGAGACAGAGACACACACAGAGAGAGACAGAGAGTGACAGAGACAGAGAAACAGAGACAGAGAGGACAGAGACAGTGACAGTGAGAGAGAGAGAGAGAGAGAGAGAGAGAGAGAGAGAGAGAGAGAGAGAGAGAGAGAGAGTTTAAATGACCCCTCTAACCCAAAGTGACCTCAAACTTCTGGGAGGATGATTGGAAGTTTGAGGTCACTTTGGGTTGTGGGGAGATGATGAAAGATAAAATTATGTAAACAACAGCCAAAAGAAAAATAGTTCAATGTTAGAGGAAGTAGACTTTGGAGGACAGAACATAAAGGAGTGAGCTAATCAAGAGGAGATAACATTCCCAAGACAGTTAAGATGTATGGAGCTGAAGGAAGGCACAAGAGAAGCCCTCCCCTCTCAGCACAGCACACGCACACAACATACCCTGTGGAGCAGCTACAGGTAATCTGAAGAACACGAACCAATTTAATCTGGTGACCATGCATTTACGAGATGTTCCACCCAACAACAGCCAAATCCACATTCTTTCCAAGTGAATGTGTAACTTCACTAAGACCATGTTCTGAGCCATAAATCAAATCCTGGTAAATTAAAAATAGTTGAAACCATTCAAAATAGGGTCTATCATGATAACTTAAGCTATAAATCAATAACAGAAAAATATTAGGAAAAATCTCCAAATACTTGGAAATCAAGTAACAGGCTTCTAAAATAACTGATGGTTCTAAGAAGGAATTAGGAGAATAATTAGAAATATTTTACATAGGTGAAAATGAAAACACAATTTGTTAAAATGTGCAGAACACAATTTAGAGCAGTGCTTAAGAAAACTACTTTTAAAACAGAGAACAGGGGGCTGGAGAAATAGCTCAGCATCTCTTCTAGAGGACCTGGGTTTGGTTCCCAGCACTCACATGGTAGATCACAACCACCTCTAACTCTAGTTCCAGGGTATCTGATGGCCTCCTCTGGCCTCCTCAGGCACAAACACACACGGTGCATAGACATTACTTTCAGGCAAGACACCCATACACATAAAATAAATCTATAGAGAAAAGAAAGTGACTGTGATTTTGTTTGAATAAATATTTCTTTGATAGGACAAAAAAGCAAAGTCCATATCAGAAAAAAAACCTCCTGATACATCACCTCTTACTAACGTTAAAGCCACCGCTGTTCAAGAATTATAATCAGAAAATGAAAAGACAAACCACAGAGACATAAACTAGCGCAATATGTAACAGACAATAATGTACAAATACACCAATTAAAATGGTAAGGATTTGAACAGAGATTTCATTGAAGAAGAGATATGATGGTCCATAAGAACACAGACACCTAAAAATATTAGTCAGTAGGGGAGTAAAAATTTAAAACCTCAGTGAGATATTGCTCTGAACCTACTAGAATGACTTTAAAATCATGAGACAGTGTGCTGGAGAGCTGTGGAATAATAGTCTCTGGGGAAAGCTCAGTAGTTCTAAGAAATCTGCCCTCATCGTGCAACTCAGTGACCTCATTGCTAACTATTTAACCAAGAAAAAGTGAAGAAAAAAAGTACGTCCACCACAGAAGCTTGGTGAGAATATTTAGAGCAGTTTTCTCACAATGGCCCAAAGCTTTGGAGAAACAAAAACAAGTCTACTGGTAAATGGAAGAACATATTGCGGTATGTCCATGAAAATCGTGGTACGTCTATGAAATGGAATATGACTAAACAAACGAAAGAAAGAAAATCGGGCTGGGAGTATAGCTCGGCTAGTGTGAGGAAAGTCATGGGTCCCGTTCCCAAGGCTGAATAAAAAAAAGAGGTACTGAGCTACACAGCAATAAGAATGAGTCTGAAAAGCATTATGTCAAGGAGAAATACGGTTTCACTTTATGATAATCACATGACACAACAGATACAGTGAATAGAATTGTACATTCCCAAATCATGAAGAACTGTGCCTCAGTTGGTAGAGCACTTAGCTAGCATATACAAAGACCTGGGTTCAATCCCCAGCATCGCATAAGCAGGGTGTGGTGGCACATGCCTATAATTCCAGCACTTGGGAGGTAGAGGAGAAGTTCAAGGTCATCCTTGGCTACATAGCAAGTTCAGGGCTAGCCTAGGCTAGAGGCCTTGGCTGAAAAAGCAAACAAAGGTCACCAAGAAAGTGCATTTTTGGATGTTCTTATCACACAAAGATTAGCGTTTGAGATGGTGGCTATGTTAATGAGCTTGATCTAATTGTTATGTCATGCTCATAAGTCATAACCTCACTTTGTAACCCATAAATAAATACAGCAACATTTTTTCAACTGACAATGTAAAAATAAAAAAATTAAACAACAAAACATATTTTGTGAAAGAAGCTAGAAACAAAAGGCTACACATTACATAACTCTATGACATGAGACTCCGTGAGAGGCAAAATTACAGGACGGAAAACAACTTGGTAATTCCTGGAGTCTGTGGCTGTGAAACTGACTACAAGGAAATGACATGTAGAGTAAGATAGAAAAAAAAAAAAAAACAATTATTAGACACTGATTTATTGATTTATTTGGTGATTACTTAAAATACCGCCTGGACTGCCTATTGCCACACACGGGTGGGTTCCCTTGCTACCTGGAACAGAGTGACCTGGAGACAGAGCTGAAACAAAGGGTCGTTGCCCTTGACAACCTGCTGACGGCGGCCACACAGGCCTCTTGCTGACGGCCATGGAAGCGTCTGTAACACCGTGCTCGCTTGCTCCCCCACCTGGTGGTTCTAGAGTATAACGTGGGAATACCAACTGGACCCAGGCCTCACAGGAGCTGTCCTGGCTTCCGTCCTGCAGTGACGTCTCCTCTCTTCCACTCTCGCTGGTGTCAGGGTGCTTATTCCAGGAAGGTCCCACAACAGAAGCAAGAGAGGAGTGGGGTTTTTGTTTGTATTTTCATGTGTGTGAGTGTCTTGCCTGAATATACATGTGCCATGTTCACCACCCAGGGTAGTAATAATAATATCTGGGCGACCCATCTCCTTCCTTCTGGACACTGGAGCCACTTAATCAGTCCCGAGGGAGTTTTGGGGTACCACCTCTTCTTCTCATTTCCCTGTCGTCAGGGTAGGGGAACAGCCTGACCCACCTCACCAGACTTAATTGTACTTTCAGGGTTACTTGGATCCCTTAGAACTGGAATTACAAATAGTGTGATCCACTGTACGGGTACCGGGAACTGAACCTGGGTCCTCTGGAAGAGTAGCCGGTACTTTCAATTGCCGGGCCATGTCTTCAGCCCCAAGACAGAATTGTGAGGGCAACTGACTTTTCCCACATTTTTATTGTGGGGGTATTTATGTATTCATATTTACATTTTTTTCAAAACTTATCAAACGCTACACATAAAGAGGGAGAGTGTAACTGTGTGCAAATTATTCCTTACTTATACTGAAAAAATAAAAGAGACCATGGCTGCAACTCAGAAATGATGTCGCATATCCAGAAAAACCACATCTCCGAACTATCCCTGAGGAAACAGAGTCCTGCTCCCCCTGGTGGCCTCCCTGTGCAATGACAGTCTGTTCCCCGATACGATGCTGGGACCCTCTCTTGCCTGGCTCTGGGGTACTGCAAGAGATTGGAGTTCCTTGAGGTCAGGAAGAGATCGTCAACGCACCACGGGCACAGCCCTAAAGTTTTGGGGCGGTCTTACTATTTTCCTATGCCCGTGATAAAACACCACGACCAAGAGCAACTTAGGGAGGAAAGGGTTTATTTCACTCACAGTTCTCAGGTCACAGTAAGGACTGAGCGTGGTCCCGGCAGGAACTCAAACAGAAACCTGGAGGCAGGAACTTAAACAGTCTTGCGGGGTGACTTGCCCAGTTGAGGCTCCTTCTTCTAAAAGGACTCTAGTTAGTGTCAAGGTGACAAAGCACCAATCAGGACGGAGCTATGCACAACTGACACAGCGGAGGCAAACCTCTGCCAGGATGCTGAGTCTTTTTTTTTTTTTTTTTTTTTTTTTTCAAGACAGGGTTTCTCTGTGTAGCTTTGCGCCTTTCCTGGATCTCGTTCTGTAGACCAGGCTGGCCTCTGCCTCCCGAGTGCTGAGATTAAAGGCGCGCGCCACCACCCCCCGGCCGGATTCTGAGTCTTAAAAGCAGCTGTAATCAAACCCTGTAGGAAGAAGGCAGAAAGGGCAAACTAGTTAAAAACACTAAGCAAGGTGAAACATGTCTGTCATCCCAGCTACGGGGGGGGGGGGGGGGGGGGGGGGGGCGGGGGGGGGGAGGCTGAGGCAGGAAGATGACAAATTCCAGACCTGTCTAGGCTGCAAGTGAGCTTATGGTTAGACTAAGAAATTTAGTAAGACCTTGTTCTCATTTTTAAAGTAAAGTAAGAAAAGTAAAAAGGCGTGAGAATATAGCTCAATGGTAGAGTGCACCCAAGACACTGGTCCATGCCAAGCACCACAAAAAACACCCAAGAGCTTCTTCAGTCTAGTGTGGTAGCCACAATCCTATAATCCCAGTATTTAGGATCCTGAAGCAGGAAGATGGAGAGGCGGAGGCCAGCCTGAACTACATGAGGAGTTCAAGGCCAGCCTCAGCTATACAGAGAGCCCCTGTCTCAAAAAAAACAAAACTCCAAAAGGAAGAGAAATTTCAAACTATCAAGTGAGTGGGCTCTTCCAGCTAACCACAAGTTGCCAGCAGAGAGCAGGAATCCAAGTGGCAGCCCTTTTATACCATATTTTCACAAGCTGTGAACACTGGCTTTGCTGGCTTGCTCCACTTCCTGAAGGGGCATTTAGGACCACACAAAGTAGATGCTGGGTCCAAATTGCTTGGACTCAGACCTTGGCTCGATGCATTGCTGTTGCCCAGATCTGAGGTACAGGGGAGCCAGCCAAACACTGATCCTGTCAGACCACACTATGGTTCTGACCCCCATCTGCCGGCATTTCATCCTGGACTCTGCTGTCCGCCACCAGAAGTAAACCTGGCCTGTGGCTGTCACGTGAGCGTGGGTGGGCAGGAGGGCTAGCTCTGTCAGATTTTGGTGTCAGGATTATATTTACTTCATAAAATTGGCTAAGGAGCATAAAATCAACCCAGTGTTTGCATAGTGCTCTGGAAGAATTTAAAATAACATAGACGTTACCCACCCATTCCTCCACTTCAAAAGATCTCTTTTTAGAATTCTCTTTAAGTCTGGCATTCTTTTCAGAGATGACAACTTCTGAAATCCTTCAGTGGGTAATTGGTCATTTTTGTGCTTTGTACTCCTTGGTATTGATTTTGGCAATTTAAAAGTATATGCCTAGGGAAGTATTGAGTGTCGAAACACTCTAACTTATAAGCATGTATGAATTTTATTTTTTTAATTATATTTACGTGTGTGTGTGTGTGTGTGTGTGTGTGTGTGTGTGTGTGTGTGTGAGCTCCAGTTAACTTTCTAGGTTGGGCAGCACCTCCCATTCTCTCTGGCCAGCTGGAGCCAAACCTCACCAGCCTGCACAGCTCCATCTGAGGGTTGCAGGGAAGTGTGGGTGCTTCCTAACATTCACTATGGCTGTGGGGTGCACCAGGATCTGGCCACAGAGGGGGCTGTTGGGAAGGAGAGCCTATCCCTTCAAGGGAGCAGGAGACGCTCAGCTGTGTGTGGACATACAAGGGCAGTCTATTCTCTTGTCCATGATGAGGAGAGATGCGTGGCAGGGACGGGAAAGGGGGACCTTACTCTGGATGGGTGGGTGTTGCAGGAGGCACTGAGACACACCAACACTGTCTGGCCCAAGGAGCAGGTGTCAAGAGTGAGTCACATCTGTGGGCTCCTGGAGAATGCTCTGGAAACAGAGCCCTCCAAAGCAAAGGGTGAGGAGTGGGGTCCCTAGGCCCCTCTTTCTTTAGGGTTAAACTTCAGAGGTTTTGTTTGCAAGGCCCTTCATGTAACAGTCACACGAGAAATGGACCAGCATTTCCCATTCACACCCATTATCAACCATCTTCTACTACAGGTGTTACTGGGGCCCTCATGGGGATTTCTGTTGAGCGGGTGAAGACAGAAAGGAAATGCTTTAGTAAATTAGCCTGGTGTCTTGTGGAAAGGGTGTTACTCCCTTGGGGGGGTCCATGGCCTGGAACTATGGGCATCCTGGGGCATGGAGCAGGGCTCAGATATTGGTGTGGTCAGGACAATTGGCCACAGAGTCACCCTGGTCTGACTGACCTCTTCATGTTGGCTTTTGTAGCCTACCCACCTTGCTGGAGGCACCTGGACACCTTGGTCTCAGTTGGAGAGTCTTTCTGAAGGTTCCAGACCCAGGTCCTGGTTTGGGGTCTAATGCCCCATTGCAGGCCTCTATTATGGTTTCTTTGTTTGTTTTGTTTTTGGAGACAGGGTTTCTCTGGAACTTACTCTGTAGAGCAGGCTAGCCTCGAACTCAGAGATCTACCTGCCTCTGCCTCCCAAGTGCTGGGATCAAAGGCGTGCGCCACCACCACCCGACTCTATTATGATAAATCTTCTAAGCCAGGCAAAGCAGGCTACAGGACCCAGAAGTCTCTCTGGTCATTGTCCTGACCTGAGTCCAACAAGTGGTCTGGCCCTTCCCCACCAGGCTGGACTTTTCTCTCAACTCCTTTTCTTATTCCCTCCGTCTCCTCCTTCTCTCTTTACTTCTCTGTTCCCTCTTCTCTGTCAGACAAGGAATAGCACTGGGGCCCAGAAGCCAGGCCCTTAGACACAGGTGGAGAGATGGAGGCCCACCACAGGGTAATTAAGGCCTCTTCTCTACTTTTCCTGAATTCTTTCCATGTCTATGCCCATTGTACCAAATCATGGATCCTGCAGGCCAGACCAAAGGGAGGCTGCAGGGCCCAATGCAGGCCAAACTGTTCTAGCAGGCCTTGGGAGAGGTGGTGAGCCCTTAGTACTAGGGCCGAGTCAGGGGTGAAAAGTGCAAGAAGCTGGGCAGAGGACCTTGAGTCTCTCTATAAGCAGTGCCCAGAACCCACCCAGTCAGGGATGCACAGATGGGCCTGAGCAGAGATGCTATCTGTACACCCTCGGTGGTTGTGTCTGAGGGAGGCCCCAGAGCCTCCTCTTCCCCCCATGTCTGTCTAGGCAGCAAAGGCGTGGGAAGGCCCTGGGTAGGGCTATCCAGTGCTCCCCAGACTCAGAGGGAAGAAGAGAAAGCCCAGGCTCAAGGAATGGGACTTAGGCTGGCTCTTGAAGGGACATGTGGGAGATTGGTGGGTGGGCCAAGTCCCTGAGCCTCATAGCCTGTCCTACAGGCCTCACGTAACTCTGGGTGAAGCTTAGGGAGTGGTCCAGGTCATCCACCTTTCACTAGGGAAGCCCTGGGGAAGGGCCAGAGCCTCGTGACAGCAAGACAAGGGCAGTGGTGGCTATTCTTTCCTGAAGTGACAGAGGCAGATAAACCTCCAGGGGCCCCTTCTCGTGTGCCCTCCCCCCAGCTCTGCACCTCCTGACTACAACACACTTGCCCAGCCACTGATGACTCTTCTGCTCATTCGGCCACAGCCCCTGCCATCCGGTACACCTGTAAATGCCCTGAGCCTCTTCTCTGAGGTGGGTGGAGCCCACCTCTTCTTCCAGAGGGAGGAGCAGTCCTGACAGAGCCCTCAGAACACGGCAGCGCCGGGTGGTGGTAGCGCACGCCTTTAATCCCAGCACTCGGGAGGCAGAGCCAGGCGGATCTCTGTGAGTTCGAGGCCAGCCTGGGCTACCAAGTGAGTCCCAGGAAAGGCGCAAAGCTACACAGAGAAACCCTGTCTCGAAAAACAAAACAAAACAAAAAAAAACCAAACAAACAAAAAAAACAAGGCAGCCCTTCAGCAAGAGCAGCATCTGCTCGGGGTCCGGGGTGTCCTCGCCATCTTCTTAGGTGGAGGGTTCCTTCTCTTTTAGCCTGCTGGTCTCAGAAGGTCCTGCCAGCACATGGGGACTGGCCCACGTGTTTACCCCACCTCAAGGGCAGTCATCTTCCAAGCTCTGGGGCCTGAGCTCCAGGTTTGGGTTTCATGTGCACATAGGAACGCTGTGTCTGGAGTCTGTGTCCATTCCCCATGGTTTGAAATGTGCCTCCTGTGGGAAAAGTCACCCCCATCTTTCTTCTTCCACCAAGTCCAGTTTTCTGGCCTAAGCATCCTTTAGCATCACTGAGGGGAGGGACCATCTCCCCAGAAAACTGCACACAGCTGCCATCTAGCCTGGCTGGGGTTCAGATATCCGGGTTCCAGTCCTGCTTGCCCGTGGTCTCGCACAGGTGCCCATCATGATCTAGGAATTGAGGACCTTTGACTCTACCTTCTGGAGTCCTTCTGACTTGAGTCCTGGCTTACTCCGGAGCACCTAGAGAAGAATGGCAGGGGCCGGTCTAAGGTTGCATCTTTGAGGTACATGTGGGCAGAGGGTGTCGTGGACAGTGATCCAAAGCCTAGGCTGCATCTGAGCTCCTGCTCAGTCTCCTGCTCCAGCCCAGGTGTAGAATGACTGGCCACGACACCTACCTCATGCCAGAGGAGTTGGGTCCTGATGCCTGGGCTGATGCCTGGCCCAGGCACTCCATTGGCTGGGTCCAGTCAGGGAGGTCTTCCTACCAACCTACCAGAAGACCTGGCTGCCAGGGACCTCGCTGCAGGCCCAAGGCGGGGGAGCGATGGCTTTGAAGGAGCTGAGTCCAGATGGGCTGAAGGACAAGTGTTGACACCGTAGCTCACCCGCTACCTCCCTGTAACAAGGACTGTTGATTCTCCATGACAGCAGCTTTGCCAGGCGGGGGAGAGCAGTTCCATTTTATTGAGGATGGAATCTGAGGTGCAGTAGAGCATGCTTGGCCTAGGGTCAAACAGCTAGACCTAGCCCTTTGAGCCAAGTCTCCTCCCCTTCCCCACTCGTGTTTCTCTAGGGTGGCAGAGGCAGGTGGTGGTGGTGGTGGCGGCGGCGGCGGGGAGATCTTGAGGGCTGGGGTGGGAGAGGAGGGAAGGAGCTGACATTTTCTTTCCGCTTCTTCCTGGTCCAGACTGGTATCCAGGAGTTCTAGATATCATCTCCAGGGAAGGACCATCTCCCTCCTCCAGCACTCCCTCCAGCCTCCGGGCCCACCTTACTACCCATGGTGCATGCCATTCCCTCTGCCAAGAATACATGTGTCCTCTCCCGTTGGGGAGGTGGCCCTTTCCCACTTTAAGACTTCTCTGCCCCTCCCCGGATAGAGAGTATACACTGTAATCATATGGGTCAGGGCAGGGGCTAGGGTTGTCCTGAAGGTACCCAGCACTGTGAATGCTGTGGTTGGCTCCCAGTCCCGGATGGTAGTGGTGAGGCTACAGGCTGAGAAGGAAAGAAGGACCAATAAAGGGTGGATGACTGAGGGGTGGGTGGGTGGGGGCTGGGGGGGCCACATTTGCCCTCACTCAGTGAGATGGGGTCCTCTACCCAGGAAGACAGCTTGGCCTCGGGCTAAACCCTACAGCATTTCCATGATGGATGGTGTCTTGGAGGACTGCTGGAGTCCTGGCAGGCTGGCAGCCACCCTTCCCACATGTTCCTACACAAAGGCTGAAACCTTAGACCATCTCTCAGGCCTGACCCAGCTCTGGTCCACCTAGCCACTAGGCCAATGCAGAACTCCAGACTAGAAAACCCTTGTTTTATTCAGCACCTGGGCAATCTTGCTGTGTGGGATGGCCAAAATATAAAAATTAAAAAAACCAACAACAGACAAAATGATGTTGTAGAGGAGAGTTAGGTACAAAATGGGGCCTGGCATCCAGAATCCCTGTGGCTTTGGTCCACGTTCACTCCCTGAGGCCGGCAGGGAGGGATGCCCCAGCCGCCAGCTGCCCTTGCCCTTAGGCTAGGGGACTGGGCTTCTTGGGGGAGGCTGCCTGGGAGCAGGGCCTGCTTTTTAAGGAGAGATGAGGGGTGGGGAGTCTGTCCACTCAGAGATCAGGACCTAAGGAAAGAAAGAGTTGGTCAATGACATGACATCTGTGAGGTGGCCCGCCTCCCTGACAGACTCACTATAGATAAGGTTCCGGGGTGGGGCAGGTAGAGGTCCTCCATCTTCCCCAGGAGTGTGGGCTCTGGGGCAAAAGGACGGGACACTCAGGCTTCCAAAAGAGGTCCTTCGGGGCCTCCCACCTCTTAGAGCACAGTCCCAGCATACCTCCGGCCGGCTGACCCAGGGTCTAGCTGCTGTTGTCAGGACATGCTACTCTGGTTGTTATCTTTTAATTCTGACCTCCCGCTCCCTTTTTTTCCCTTAAAAAGGAGAAAAAATTTCTCCCTTCCCCTCCTCAGGAAGATGATGGAAACCCACGTGTGTCAGTCCCGTGGCCTTTCTGGGAACACTCTGTGCAGCTTCCTGTGCTGGCCCAGCAGCCTGCCTGTGGTCAGGGTCACGGGGACACGCTAATAAGACCCGAGGCTTTTCAAGCACTTATGTAAAGAGGTCTTGGAAGCAAGGGCCTTGGCCTCCACAGCCACATGCCTTAGGGGAGCACAGAGGTGGCCCAGATGCTTCTGTCTACCCTCTGAGGGCCCTGATAGTGCTTATGGGGTCCCCGTGGCCTGAGACACATCCTCATGGGCCTTGGAGCATGAAGGCACTGGAAACTCAGGCCTATGGAAGCCAAACTTCCTGTACACAGCAGGGCGTGGTCATTTCACCCACTTGTCATGTCCTGGGTGACGGTAGTCTGATTCTACTCCCGAGGAACCTGATCTCTGTACTGAAGTAGAGGTGGCAGGACCCATTCTTTCAGATGGGAGCATATGAGTGGGAGTGATAGTTAGCTTTGTGGATAAAAGAGCTGTCCTTAGATGTTCTCTGGCCCTGGTCACACACTGAGCCCTGATCCTGACTATACACTCAGCCCTGATCCTGTTCACATACTCAGCCCTGATCCTTTTCACACACTCAGCCCTGATCCTGGTCACACACTACACCCTAATCCTGCCTATACACTCAGCCCTGACCCCACAGGCTTAACCTCTTATACTTGCCATCCTTTGAACAAGTACACGCTTTGGGGTTAAAACGCCTCTTGGGGACTTGGAGTTTCTACAGTCTGACCTCAACTGATGAACTCAGCTTAAAACACTGGGACATTTTTAGGAGAAGAAAGAATATTGCTTTGATCTAAACAAACATTTTAAAGTTATAGGGGGTTGAGAGGGGTTGTAAGTTTGTAGGCAGAGGGTCTCTCTGCAAAGTACTTCCTGGAAGGAGGCTTTCAGGAGACTGAGTTCCGCTGGCCTGGGACAGCAGGTACTAAGGACCCTGCTTAGCAACCGTATACTAAAAGCCCAGGCCCAGATTCTATTAACTTTCTGTGTGACGGAGATCCAGGGACAGAGGTTGTCTCATTCCAACCAGAACTACTCCTAATATGGGGTTATTTAACCCAGTCCCCTTGATGACGATGCCAATGAGCATGCCTGCTGTTCTGAATTCCTCCATGTGCTGGAGACCTGGACATGCTGGCATCAGGCCTAAAGCCCTCGTCCCCAGCTTGCGTGGGAAGTGTGTGAAGCAAGTAGTTCTGAGAGCAGAGGAGTTATCAGAGCATGGATCCGCAGACTAGGATTGCAGAGCCTATGCACTTAACCAAACCATCTGCCTTCTGCCAGTTTCTGTCTGAATATCCCAGGGGGCCACAGGATTGGACCCCATGTCAATACCCCATAGCCTGAGCCCCATCATGAGCTCTCAGCTCGGGGCTGGTACAGACAAGGGTTTTCCTTCTAGATACATCCATAACTGTGTTTGGCCATCAGTGAGCCAAAGTACAGGCGTCTTAGGTATTTCAGGGAGCCGTCCTGCCTGCTTCCCAGGCAGGAATGTGGTTGGGGGAGGAGTCAGGGGGGTGGGCAAACACGTACTGGACAATTTTGCAGTTTGTTGTAGAAACGTAGCGACCTGTGTAGTGGATGTTGCATCTCACTACGTTGTTGGTGAAGTCAGACTCCAAAACAATGTACTTGGGGTTCACGTGCACCTGGAGAAGAGAAATGGAGAAAAGGGGCTTCTCAGAAAGCTGCACCCCTTCTGGTCACCAAAGAAGGCAGTGGAGAGGCAGACAGACAGAGAGGGCGACACGGAGGTGGAGACAGATGTGGGGGACAGAGATCTGGGATCAAGAGACAAAGGTGGGGAAGAAGGGACAGCCGTCATTCAAGAAAACATCAGTGACTTCTCAATGGAGGTCAGGAACTTCCCCAGAGCCGGAGCTCTTTCCAGGAGGGCCCAGCAGAGGGCACTATTGCCAGTTTCTGCCCCAGAGAATACTGTATCGAGGGCGGGACCAGGGGGTCAACACCTGGTCTACTTGACTCCAACACTCACAGCTGTTTAACACATATCCCTGTCCAGGTGACCTATTGAGGGCCCGACTGGTGCCAGGGTATTTACCGTGCCCTGAAGCCAACATTTGTTGAGAAGATAGCCCAAGTGTGCCCTGTGCTCTTTGTCTGAAAGAGCTACAGAGACAAATCATGACAGGTTGGATTAGCAGGGGTACGCACCAGTCACTGCAGGACATTTAAGAAGGAATGCAGTTGAGCTGGGTGTGCAACTCTGCGATAGAGCACCTGCCTAGCATGGATGGGCCCCATCTGCAGCCTGCCCCCCCCCACACACACACAGAGACACATACACAGACACACACAGACACACAGACACACAGACACACAGACACACACACACACACACACACACACACACACACACACTTAGTTAATTTAAAAAAATTCAGAACTTAAAAAGAACAGGGCTGGAGAGATGAGTCAGCTCTTAAGAATGTTGACAGTTCTTCCAGAGGACCCAGGTTTTGGTTCTCGGCACCCACATGGCAGCTCACAACCTTTCATATTCCAGTCTCAGGGGATCCAGGGCCATTTTCCAGACTCTGGATATACTTCCCACACACAGTGAGCAGGTATACATATAGGCAAAACACCCATATAGAAAATATAATTAAAAAATATTAAAAAGAACAGATGTTACTTAAAATCTTAGTGTACTCTTCACAACTATGTACTATTGTTTATGTGGTCAGTTTGCCCACTGCCTGGAACCCAGAGGGGCCTTCATTAGTCTTTAGTGAGTAGCTCATCAGGTAGGACTCACTCACCTGCACCCTGTGCAGCAGAACTCAGGCTTCTGTTCTGTGTTTTGAGGGCCACCTCTCTACCAGCCTCTTCCTGCAGGAAAAGCCACCACCCATGGCTCTCCCTACACTGAACTTTGGTATGGAGCAGGTCTAAGAAAGCTGACAAAGTTATCCCTACCCTCCATGTGCTCACATAGAGGAGCTAAGATTTAACTTCCTGGGGTCAGGCCATGGGGACATGGCCCTATACTGTGTGTATGGGTGTGCCAAGCTGGGCTGTATGTCATCAGCACAATTTTCTACTTGTCCCAGTACCAAAGGGAATGATTGATGGGGTAGGCTCACGCCACTCCAATTAGCAAGAGGGGTTCCTGCTGGAAGAAATCTTGGTCACAGATACTCTGGGGCTTAGCCCATTGCAAGGAGCTGAGAGCCTTCCATTCCACACATGGTAGGATCGGCTAACTGGCTCTTTGGGTCTTTTGTCACTCAGAGATGATGATGTCATCATCACTTCTCCTGTAGCTACC